>NC_143095.1:10956698-11271431 GCF_061535455.1 Colias philodice | reverse complement strand
TTTATTGTTATTACGACAAGAAATGACTCTTAAATTAGAGACTACACCTTAATATATTATATATGTATATATAAATCTCGTGTCACAATGTTTGTCCTCAATGGACTCCTAAACCACTTAACCGATTATAATAAAATTCACACACCATGTGCAGTTCGATCCAACTTGAGAGACAGGATAGATTTTATCCCGGAAATCCCTCGGGAACGGGAACTATGCGGGTTTTTATTTGAAAACGCGGGCGAAGCCGCGGGCGGAAAGCTAGTAATATTATAATTATACACTGCGTACAAGTGTACGCTATATTAAATCAATAAAATAAGAAAAAAATAAATATGATCAAAATCTGGTAACCCGTTTTTAAATGACAGGGTAACAAAAAAAGAAAGAATAAATGGGTAGACCATTAATCACACATTTTAATAGTGGTAGGATAATTAAAATGCGTTATTGTGTCTCTTGAACCATGAATCCGGTAAAATAATGAAAAGATATGAAACTTATTATATTTGTTGAAGCACAGTTGTCGGGGCAGCATTTCCTGACTATGATTTATGTCGGTCATTTTAATATACGCTGAACAGGATAATGATGAGTCCGAGTCCAAGTGAATGGGCATTATTACAGTAAAATGACATGATTTCTTCATTCATACGTGTTAACAAATGAATGAATGAATGTCTGAATTAACAGATATTGTTCTTTTCTTGAAGTGAAACTTCTTTACGCGCGTTGAGAGTAAAGTTTCAAGATCGCGTTATGGCAATACCGTCACGTTATGGAGTAAGGCGACGATTTTGGTATCTTTGAATCTTGCCAAAGAAGTTTCACTTTTGACACGTGTGCTCGGCATACACGCTCTTTTTTTGTCATCGACGGTTAAAGAGCTTGTGGGTTACCTGATGGTAAGCTCCACTACTGCCCACGAACAATTCCTGAGGTTTGTAGACCTGGGGCCTTAGACAAAGTAACAATTATAAAACGATAACGAAGTTAGAAATCGCAAAAATGTATGGGATTGACATTAGATAGACCACGTGATCTAACGCGGCGTATGTCAATCCCATACATTTTTGCGATTTCTAACTTCGTTATCGTTTTGTAATTGTTACTTTGTCTACAGGCACTTATGCGTGTTCAAATGGTTTGTCGATAAAAGGTATGGGAAAAACATTGACGAGAGGAATAGAAGAAAGTTTCAAAGGTTAATAGAAAGCCCTCTAGAAAACAACAGAAAACGTAGTTATTATATTAAATTCAATTTTTAATTAATTGTCTCTACACTAGTTCAAACTCGACATTCAGTTTGATACAAACTCCTGGTTTAAATTAATACAAACATGAAATACAACGAAAACAAATTGAATTATAAAGTTATAGAAATACGTTTAATTTCACAAAACAACGACCAACATTTAATTAATTGATGGAGTATGCGAATGACGGTATTGTCATAATAATTTATTATCTATTTTAATGTATATGTTACCGGAAATGTATGAAATCAAGGAATTGTATACAAATCCTAGGAAATGTGTAGAATTCAGATACCATTTAGGAAATGTATAAAATTATGTTTAAAAAACTATTTAATGCATATACCTATGTATATCCTAGGAAATGTGAAATGTAAAATGTTTTACATTTCCGATTGCTATTTAGAACATATATAGATTTCCTAGGAAATGTGTAATGTGTAAGTATAAAATAATTTATTTCACACATTTCCGTGCGATTTTAGGAATAACATACATTTCGTATGAATTGTATACAATGACGGATTACATACATTTCCGGTAACATATACAAATAAGTGGAATTTAAGTGTCTGTTTGTTATAACGTAATTGATAGGTTTTTAATAAACACTGTTAATACATTAAATAATTTGTATAACAAAACAATAATAATTTAAATTATAAGTTAAGTATATTATATTAAAATTAATATCTATTTTGTGCTAGTAAAACGCAAACAAACGAAATCTCCATGTTTCCATAAGCCTTCGTTATTGTGAAAATACAATTATTAATTTTCCTCAACATTTTTACTATTACTTCCAGGGTAATAAATTCGAACCAGTATAATAAGTATCGTTTAAATCATAGTTCCGAACAGCCCAACGGGGAGCAATCTCGGAATGCTCAAAAAATATAACGTACATTTACAAATACTTGCGATCTCAAAATATTAGGGAGCGCCGTATGACATACATAGTAAAAGTCAGTTGACTATATAAAAATGAGGGTTGAATGCAGAGCGCCGGCGCTAAGAGAAATTCTCCTGAACGCAGTAGTTGCCTCAGACGAGTCGGCGCCGTCGGCCGGGACGGACGTATAGAGCAACCGTTCTAACCAAAAATTATCACGTGTGCACCTTCGTTACTCGACTGCGCCGGTAATTGAGTATGAATGACAGACACGTCGCGATAACTCACCGTTCCCATCATGCGATCGAGAGCCCCTAAAATGCTCCGGCAAGTGCTAAAATATCTCATTTTCAACCCAGCATAAGTTTCAAGTGCGAAATGGCTTTCAAAGTGTATTTGATTGTTTTCATAACGTGGATTGTGAACTGTACTCCGTGTGACGTGTGTTGTAATGAGACGACGTGTGATTGTTCATATGTTTTGAGTATCAAAGATAGTGGTGACCGCATACGATGTTGTGAAGATTCTCTCGTCTCAAATAAGACGTTTAGGGATGTGTCAATACGATTTAGTGAAAAATGTGACCTGAGTAACATACATCTCAATCTACCAACATTGGATACCCTTTCAATCGCTATGACAAATAATAGTATAGTGAAATTAAAAATCAACGTAAAACCGAATAATCTACGTGAAATGAACTTATCTATGAATAAACTGGTTTATATCAACAAAGATCTATTCAACAATTATACAAATCTCCGAGTTTTGATTTTGAGTAAAAATAGCATAAGTAAAATATCTTCCGAAAGCTTTTCTGGCCTCACGAAGTTAGAGACGTTAGATTTATCAGAGAATAACCTAACAAAATTAGAAAATATTTTCGGCCCGCTGAAGAATCTGCAACATCTTAATTTGAGTAGGAACAACATTGAATTCATTCTTGAAAACTACTTCAATAACTGGTTGCTTCAACATTTGGACGTATCGCATAATAATTTAAGAAAATTAGCACCAGGAGCTTTGCAGCTATTGCCGAATCTGGCTCGATTACTACTGACAGATAACCCGCATTTGGGGATTACACAGCTGGATACACAATTGTTGGTAGGCACCGGCCGCAGACTACAGCAAATCGATGCATCGAGGACCGGATTATACCAAGTCCCTGAAGCGTTCACACATTCGGTTCGATTTCTATCCCTCGTCGGGAACAAGATCAGCTCGATACGCTGCGGTGACCTCGATAGTTATCCCTTATTGCAATCCTTAGACTTCTCCGACAATAAAATTAAAACTATAGAAGAAGACTCACTAGGAAGATTAGAAATGCTTCTTTTTCTAAATCTAAATAAGAACTTCCTTACAATAGTACCGAAGTCTCTACCAGATGAATTAAAGTACTTATCGATAAATAATAATATGATACACAATTTATCCATACCAGACTTCAAAAGCTTGCCAAATTTACGAATTCTGCTCTTAAAAAGCAATGATATCCATTTTATTCAAGACCACGTGTTCGACGATTTATTATCGCTGGAAATATTAGATTTGTCAAATAACCCATTGCAAATGCTGTCACCGAGTACATTCGATGGACCTTTATCCCTCCGCGATCTCAGATTATGCTACTTGAATATTTCCGTGCCTGCGAAAGATGGCTCGTTTCCAATGTCGTCCCCGGAAAGTGTGCAAATGCTTCATTTACAATCCAGTCCAGGACTCGCTAGACAGTTTTTGGCCGACTCAGCAGCGCTCGCCGCCTTCTCGCATTTGCAGTACTTGGACCTGAGAATGAATAATTTACCGAGCATACGTAACGACCTACTGTTCTATCTGGTGCAATTAAAAACTTTGAGGTTACACGGCAATCAGATAAACTGCAGCGCCGAGCTGTGGCTCTCCGATTGGATGAACTGGAAAAAAAGTTTATCAAACAATGAAACATGTTACTATTCGACGTCCGAAGCGAAGACAGAAATAAACAAGTACAACTGCACGTTCCCAGAAACTTTTACAATAAACGAAAGTTTGCCACCGGTTAATTTATACAGCACAGAGATGATAAATAAACTGTTGAGGTATTACGGTTATTTAAATAATAAAACGGAGCGGTCGTCTTTTAAACGTAATTATAACGGCGACAAGAACAATAGACAAACGCTGAGTGTAAACGATACTTTTGTTACGAAGCTTGAAAAGAAAACTCTCATGAATAAAACAGCGAGCAAAGAAGATGAGAAATTAAGCGTATACAGGAATAAGAAAATAAATCTTCGAGATTATTATAATGAAACTCGACTGCGATTGGGCAAGTCATTGAAAACAGACGAAAAATACGAGCGAGCGACTGACATCGATCGGTTGGATATTGGAGCGTTATCATACCGGCATTCAAATAAAACGGATCGAAAGGCTTCGGGGAAACGGTTAAACACGCCCGTGGCGAGCAAAGATGCTTTAATAGCTGAGAATCAATACGTACAGAATGGTACGGAGAAAAATGATACATACACGACTCCGAATAATAAATTGGAATACTCTTATGTCCGACCAACGAGTCGCTTGGCCCAATACCTTGGTACCGCTTCGGTTACGTTTTTAATAGTGTCGTCAATGGTATTGTGGCTCAGTGTACGATTGAGATATAAAAGGAGGTATGTGGAGGTCGACAGTGGAGACCAGATAGAGGTGTCGAATATATCCGGGGGGGTGCTGTGGTGACATTTGCGTGCAGCCGATCCGATGCCATTCGAATACGACTCGCTTTTGACATAGTACTTAAGTAAGTATTGGAACTTTTTTATAGCTTTATTTTTGAAGGTACTGGTTATAGTTGATGCATATTTAAGATTTATCATTTGAGTTTCATTGATCGACATTGCAGTAGTTATCTTAAAAATATTGTCCTGGGTTCGAGACTATAAAAAAGGTTCTGAAAGTAATTAATTTTAAATCCATTATATTTAAATTATAGCTGAAATAATCGTTTGCAATTTCCTTTGATCATAATGTTTTAGCTTTTTATTAATAAATATTGTTCCATTTTTCGTCAATCGGTCGAGTAAAATGTAGAGTCAATTTTTTACTTATTTTGATGGTCTTTTCAGTCATTATTTATGCGGAGAATACTTTAATTACTTTTTTAAAATTAACTATCTTCAAATATTGTGGCATAATACAAGTACCTTGTTATCATTGATCTACATTATTTAATTTAATTGTACTAACATTAATTAAAATTTTGTTTTTATTCAAATTTCATGCAGTATTTCAATTAATAATTTTAAAAGCTCTTGTAAAACAATGAATACTTAAACTATTTCTTTGGAGCGATTTTTATTAAAATATTTTGTTCGTATTTTGCGAATGTGAATTTATTTATTTAAAATTATAAAGTGAATACATTTCGAGTTTTATAAATGAATAAACAAGATTCCACTTATCTATTTAATTAATTTATGAATACGGGTTTGTTTTGGAAATATTTTTTATAGAATTATTATTAGTTTTTATTTAACTGTACCAAGGTTATTTATTTATTTATGTTGATTATTTATATGTTTCGTAACTAACGTAACAGGAGAGTAATTTATGTTTTACTTTCTATATTCGAAATATCAATGATAAAAAATGAATACACATACAAAAACTTATTCCCTATACTCATTTTTCCAATTCAAACCAAAAACATAACCTAGTTTGTTAAAAGCTCTCAAAGGTACACATTTTTGAAACACAATACGAAGAGTATGTGTGCAGTAATATAGGTGAGGCAATTGAATTGTTATTTATGTATGTTTTCATTACAGTCCGGGGGTCGGCTGCAAAAAAACTCATTGTGATATGATTGGACGTACATATTTTTCTATGAGTAAGTACAAATAGTGATTATAGTTAGCAATAAGTCATATATTCATGTATAATTTGTAAATAACGTAAGGCCTATTTTTATGGACTGTATATATATGTATAAGTGTATATAATATGTATAAAAGCGTAATTACATAATTTGCTTGGAAGTAGTGAGAAATTTCAATACGTTGAACTGTAACTACGCTTTTTTGTATTGAAATATATAACTTTAAATTGATTTTATTGATTCCATCTATTCTAAAGAATGCATGTATACATCTTGTACTTACATAACTATTATTTCATACAATTTAAAACACGATTTGTTCATTAAGCCTATTATTTAACTACAATCCTATTATCCTACAGAATGCGTATTTAATTAATTTTAATTGTAATTTTATCTCAGTTTGTCACAAGATCTTACTGTCTTCCTAAATCGTTCTAGACGTTTCTATTAAGTGCCAAAGTAAAATAAAATGTTTACATCTTAGAGTTTGATATGGGACTGAATAATAGATTGTACTTGTAAAAGTTTGTTGATTTGTTATAATGTATGTTTTGTTTTCTTCTGATACTTTGTTAATGTATGAATTACACATATTATTGTGAATGGTTTACTTTATGTGATTCCTGTTATCAATTAAAACGTTTGGGTGCCTAACTTTTTATTGGAACATAAGGTATTTTTTATATACTTAGACAAATTTTCCAAAAATTTTCATTGGTATAAAGTAACCGAATTGATGCTGTGTGCCAAAGGTTTGCTTTCTCTATGCTTTACGCATTTATAATACCTGCTATCTTTTATATTTTTGCCTCACAATTACATTGGATCCTTCTATAATTTATGCGAATTTTAATTATATCAACTTACATGTTTACAATTCAATACTATACATCATACGTTTTATTAATAAATTTTGATTTAAAAACGATTTTGTGAAAGATTTAATAATGTATTGATTGATTGCAAAAGTAAAATTTGTACGAGCTTAAAAGCGTCACAAGTCACAAACATTTTCAGAATTTGCTTGCAATTCTAGTCACTATTATTTGAATCAAGTACTAATCCTGTACAAGATAATAAGTACTCACTCAGTTTGTAAAATACTATATTGCTTATATAAATGGTTTATTACTGGCGATAATTAGAGGTCGTTTAACCAATAAATTAAGTAACGCTAATGAGACTTTTCTACTATAATTTATTTCGGTTAAATCCTCACTGCTACTAATTGTATGGTATGTTATATTAATTCGACATAGAAACAGATAATTGTTTAGAAGAATAATATGACTATTTGGGTTTTTTCCGTAACAATACTTTTACCGTTTTTAATCATTATTATTCAAGTATTATTTTCGAATAGTTATTGCTTACTGAATATGATAAACCTTAGATGATTTGAGTATTGGAATTGATGATAATTTTGTATTTGGTGATGAAATTTGTGATGAAATGTTTTTTGTATTATGGTTTTGATGGCGCATTGACTTTTTACTAACATGTTCACACGCACAATTATCTAAATTGTTATAGTTTAAATCATGATATCATATTATGGATAAGATGAGATATAAATCAATATAATTATGTTCAGTTTCAGTTTACATGTGATATGAAAACTGTTTTTAAAAGTATATTGAAAATTAAAATAAAGACAAAATAGTAAATTCGAGTCAGCTCTCGGACTATGCCAAAGTACGGTCAATTCAATTGCATTCATTTTAAAAAACGGCTCGATTCACAAACTGAACGCATCGTTATATGTATAGAAAATACATTTGCTTTATATGTATAGATTTCTATTTATTTTTAAGTTAAAAATAAGGTCCAAGAGGTGTTTATATTTCCGCCATATTGTTTGTTTATTAAACTTTTTCTTTTGTAATGGCGACTAAAACCCTTGAAGACTAGTCAGATAATCATAAATATTATTGAACCTAACATAAACAACTTATTTTAATTTACCGCCTCCATTGGTATAGTGGTTAACGCGTGAGCGTAGAACCGAGGGGTCCTGGGTTGGATTCCCGGTGGAGACGAAGAAAAAAAAAATGTCTCGGTCTGGCAGGACACAGAAGTTTGATCACCTACTTGTCCCTAAAGAAAATCGATCAGTGAAAAAGATGTATGAATAATGCATCTGCCCCTTACCCCACTAGGGGACATGGGACTTCACTTTTATTGTAATTTAATTATATAAGTTTAATTATTCAACTAAATTCTAAGATTTATATCTCATCCTATCCACGTACTCATACTATGAAACTATGGTTGTAACTCGATACATAAAGTTTTCAAGAAAATTGTGGATAGTTATAAGTTTTTACGTAGATATGATGTACAAATAGCCGAAGATAATAAATCTATAGAGACGACTGAGTTTTTTTATTTATTCCTTTGTCTTTTAAATGTATGAAGAAAAGTAAAGGCAATAAGAGATTATATAGGTAACCTATATATAGTAACCCTACTTAGTACCTACCTTTGAAATATTAGTATTATTTTGTTAACAATGACTAAACATTTTTTTCATACATGCATGACTGTAATACTCAAAGAAAGACACTCTTTCCATGCCTAAGTGCTGTTGTCTTATATAAGAATAATTATAATAAACAATTTTAGTAGAAGGTATAAATAAAACCTAAAAACCTTTAGCCTTGGCCACTAACTACTGAGCTGTAGAGACAAAAACATAACAATGACGAATATATAACAATTTTTTACACCAAAAACGTTACCTCCGATCCAGTTAGTAAAATGGTCACTATCGAATACATTTTTGTATATTCCAACAATACAAAATTGGTGAGAAACGCCAAATCCAATTCAATATCGACATTTGTGATTGAAAATTCATTTTGATCATGAATTACGCACGTGAATTCAGGAGTTATTCTCCCATGCTTCCAATGAATCGGGTGAATTGATGAAATTATAAATGTATTTTGAATTCACTAATATATTACGGTATAATATGGTCGTTGGTTGAAAATCAGCGCTGCATAGTATGTAGTGCGTGCTGAATTACGGTTAGCTTTTTAGACTTCTCGAAAGGTTTTATGTATTACTAGCTGCGCTCCGCGGTTTCACCCGCGTGACTCCGCTTCTGTTGGGCTTAGCGTGATGATATATTATATAGCCTACCTCGATAAATGGGCTATCCAAAACCGAAAGAATTTTTCAAATCAGACCAGTAGTTCTCGAGATTACCACGTTCAAACAAACAAACTCTTCAGTTTTATAATATTAATAATGATACACTTTTTGATGAAAACATTTTACATTGAGGTCGCTTTATCGTTCCCTTTGGATGTTTGGAATGGAAAACTCAGACTTATTGATGTTTGAGATTTAATAGAGCATTTGCTTTTATGCTACTTTGCAGCGAAAATTATTGCCTCAATTAAAGTGACGTCACACATTTTTTTTAAATGTATAGTTCAAACGAACGTGAAACATGTTAACTCAACAATATGTGAAATCACTTCTCGATCAGCAATCGCAAAAATATTCCCGTTTTTAAATTACAATAGAACGGAACGTTTTACTAATTACAAACTAGCTTACCGCCCGCGGCTTCGCCCGCTTTGTCTAAATCCTAATAAATTATATACTCAAATCTTCCTCTTGAATCACTCTATCTATTAAAAAAGCCGCATAAAAATCCGTTCCGTAGTTTTTAAGATTTAAGCATACAAAGGGACATAGAGACTTCGCGACTTCGTTTTATACTGTGTAGTGAAATTGCAACGGGCGGAATTGAACGTTGTTAATATATCTTGCTAAACACATTTTCATGAAGAGGACACAGTTATAATATTTAAAAAAATATCACTTTTTTGTAATTGTAATATTAGTAGCATTTACTCAATTCAATGACTGAAAGACAAACTAAAAACGTTTGAAATTGTGAATTGAAGCAAAGATACTCTCAAAAATCTCGAGTCAACATAAAGCCGCAAGCCTCTGAACAAAGTCAGAGCTCCATTCAATTATACCCCCTTTTTCAATTAGCTAAGGTCCAATATCGAAAAATAGGGAAACTCGAAGCAAACATGCCCCTGGTTACAATACTAACAAATCGGTCCGTCGTCTGTTGATATTCGATCGACCTTTCTCTGAATTTTGAGATGAATTATTCAGTCGTGTTCATATTGTTCTTGATATTTATAATGTTTGTAAACTTTCATAAATAGAGTTTTTAGGTTTGAAAGTGGATAGTGAAATTAAAAAAAAAAACAGAAATGTTTATTTATGTCCCAAAATCTTTGTCCTCTAGCCGATGTTGAATAAATTCAAAATCTTTCATCAATAATGCAGGAGTGATGTCCAATATTCTTGTTAATCATTATATTATTGTTCTTGAAAAAATTAAAAAATAAACTTGAGGACAAAGTGTTTTTAAATTACTGAATCTCAAATATATCGCGTCATTCATTTAACACTGAGATAGTCACTTCAGGAAACAACGTTGTTCTATAATATTAAAACAATGTCTGACGAATGTATCTTAGTTTGTATTGTAAAAAATATGATAATAATATTCATACTTTTATCGTAAACTTTAGTTATTTTAATCCAGAAAGTTCTAATCTAGGTACATAACCTGGCTTTTCAAACATACAGTTTTAATAGTAACGTGTATTACACAGAAGTTGTAGTCATTAAACATTTGCCAGTCAAAGCTAAAACTTTCCTCACAAATTCACTGGAATGAATGCGAACTTTTAATTACAATTCTTTACAATAGAAACATCGTATTTGCTTTGCGGAGGACAAATAACTGTTATATGACTAGAAACTTTTTAAATTGTGTCAAGACAGTAGGTATTGGGTTTTATTTTCTACTAGGTTTACTAGGTTTCTACTAGGTTCGCCCAAATTTATTATCTACTAGGTTTCCGCCCGCGGCTTCGCCCGCGCAGTCAAAGAAAAACCCGCATAGTTCCCGTTCCCGTGGGATTTCCGGGATTGCGTCATTTTCCCGGGATAAAAAGTAGCCTATGTCCTTTCTCGGGTATCAAAATATCTCCGTACCAAATTTCATGACAATTGGTTCATTAGTTTAGGCGTGATTGAGTAACAGACAGACAGACAGAGTTACTTTCGCATTTATAATATTAGTATGGATAATAATTTTTTTATGAGCAAAGTAAATTGGTACTATATGAGATCCTGCTATAGTATTCCAATTTTAAGATTTTCTTATCAGAGTATTCAATTTTGATGTATTTAAATTTTATAATAGACAATTAAAATTCAAAAATAAAGTGTCATATATTTTTTTTAAACGACGAATGACGAAAAACGACGTAATCGCGGACGGAGTCGCGGGCAACAGCTAGTAGCTATAGTTAACAAGGACAACTTGCGCATCTTTTTTTCATAAACTCTATATAGCTATAGCGTTTAAGTTTTATTCTGAGCAGAGTTAAAAAAAAAATATATACGGTCGAATTGAGAACCTCCTCATTTTTTGAAGTCAGTTAAAATAGTTTTATTATAAAATCCTATTGTTATAAGTAATAATTAAGTTTTATTCTGAGCTTTATTACAAGAGTTTAAAAAGGTTAAGAATCAGTGACTTAATACCTACATTAAAATACTTTTTGAATTTTTGGACTAGGTATCTAAATACCTAAATTAATTATTAAATACTTTTGCATTTTTTGTTATTTTTCGCATAGTGATGTTTTGCAAATAATATATTACTGGCTATTAGTGTAGTGTTAACCTTATATAAACCTCTTGAGACGGTAAAAAGTCGACTAGAGGACTATTAGGTTTTTGCACTCTATTCAACCAAAGCCACACGCGAATTTTCAATTATAGCATTTAAGATTGTACGTAAAAGCCTTTCTGATTTTCTTATTCAGTTATACGAATTTGGAGTTCGAACTTTGAGTGCTTAATTGATCAATAAAAATATAATAGAATATAGTTAATTACTTTAAAGCTTCGTTTTTCAGCTATAAAAACATATCTACGTGCTCTATATCGTGGTACACTTGCGAATAAAACCAAAAAAACTTTTATCTCCTGTTTCATACCAAATATCCGAATCGGTATCGTTTTTTGAACATACAGTTTTTCGTATTTAATAGTACCTAGTAGATATTCGATCGAAAATGTAAATTACTTTATTTGTGAAAACCTAACTTTTCATTCATTCTATACACTTTTATACCTATCAATTACTAGTCGCGCCCCGCGGTTTCATCCGCATTGCTCTTCTCCCGTTGGTCTTAGCGTGATGATATATAGCCTATAGCCTTCCTCGGTAAATGAGCTATCTAACACCGAAATAATTTTTCAAATCGGACCAGTAGTTCCGGAGATTAGCGCGTTCAAACAAACTCTTCAGCTTTATAATATTAGTATAGATTACAAAAGCCACTCCAGGAAGGTTAAACAGTATCATTTAAACTTAATTTAAATAATTTAATAACACTTAATAAATCATACCTCAGACAAAGGTGGTTAATCTCTAGTCTTAATTGGCTTCTATTTTAATCTCAACTTCAATAAGGATTTAATTAAACTGACTTCGTACCTGTTAGTTGTTAGCTGCATAAAGTGTGCTATCAACAAACGTAATTAAATTTTTATTAATGTTATTAAAAGGAAAGATTTGTATATTATTGTATAAAAACTCAAAAACGATTATTTATTATTGTTTTATATTTCAAATATAAATAGATACTCCTTCCTGGAAAGACATCTTTACCATGTAAAAAAGGCTATTTCCTGGCTCAACGCCGCGGCCGGCGAAGTTGGGCCATGCGGCTAGTCTATAATATTATAATGAAAATGTAAAGTTTCGAAGTAACGATTCCGTGATCTCGATCAATCGATTATGTGTTTTATAATTGTTACTAAATGGTGCATTTATAATATAAACTAGCGACCCGCCCCGTCTCCGCACGGGTGCAATGCCGCAAACACTACAGAAAAACTGTGAATGTTGTATATATAAAAACATAGCGGCCCGCTCCGGTTTCGCACGGGTATAAAATATATAGCCGGGCGGGCGGCCGGCCGTAGCAAACGCTACGTCCCGCAATTTTTAAATCTGTAATATCTTCGAAAATATTCACTTAAATCATACGGTGTAAAGGGCCATATAGATCTATATTAAATGAACAATGTATTCAAGGTATTTAATTGGTTAAGGATTAATGCTGTATCGGTTAAAATCTCTTCGAAAATTAGCCATTATTTGTCGTAAAAAGTAAATGACAAAAAAAAGTTGTTGTGGGTTATCCATAAGAGATAGTCATATACCATCACGGACTTTTCTGTAGACCTTTTCTATGTGTATAATACTTTGTGTATAGTACATTATTTTGATAAAACTCGTAGGGTTCAGCCTGCGTTTGCAATGTAAGCGGAAAAAATGTAATTTTTTACGACATCACATTAGAAACCTAAAAAATATTATACATATAAACCTTCCTCTTGAATCACTCTATCTATTAAAAAAAACCGCATCAAAATCTGTTGCGTAGTTTCAAAGATTTAAGCGTACAAAGGGACATAGGGACATAGGACAGAGAAAGCGACTTTGTTTTATACTATGTAGTGATGATTAAACATTGCCTATCTCTATATAAATATTACAATGATGCCTTTTAGTTGCCATTAACATAAGTTGGTCTTCATAGCTTGTACATTTTCTAGTGTCAATCTTGAAGTGATAAAGGGTGGGTGAATTATGAACGATTATGACGTCATTACAAATTCAAAATGGCCGACGAGACAAGCGCACAGGAGTAAATGCTTGTTCCAGTCTATTGTCTGTGACAATAGGAACTAAAACCTTTAAATTTTCTCACAGCCGTTCCTCTAATTTCTAACAATGGAGGGAATTTTTTTAATTATTTAAGAAACCCGACGAAGAATTCCCTAATTAATTATAAATTCCAGAAATTTCCAGCGACGTCGGAGAATATATTGACTCGGCAAATATATTTATATTGGGGTTTCAATGTTGATAGCTTGTTAATATTTAAATAGTTGATTGAAGAAAGTTTCGGCACGAAATTTTGGTAATTCAAAGTAAGGGCTGAATATTAAAAAGAATAACTTCTAAGATTAATTAGCTTGGAGTCATGTAAACATTGGCGTATAATAAACTTAGCTGGAATCCAATTACTATATAACCGGTCAAGAGAGAGCCGATTTCTGTGATATTTCTTATGTTGGTATGCGTATCATACATCCAATGGTGTTAGGTAGTTCTTAATAAGTAATCTACACTTCAACCGTCAACTTTGTATTTTTCTTCTAATTCCGTTTTTTATCATGTTTTAATTATCATGTTTTTATATAGATACAATTATATCTAAACAAAAAGCAGTTTTCAATTAATTATATTTTCAGGTACTTATAATTAGTTTTTGTTCAATCATTAGTTACCTATTAAATGTTGATTAATACATATACCGGTATTACTGGTTGCTGCAGAAATTTTGAATTGCCATCATTGTCTGTTTATTACATTAAAAACAACTGTATCTTTTTCATTTCCATGTCTATATCTTAATAGTTAAATCACCTAGGTATAATGATTTCCCAAGCTTGCTTCTATCCATACATACAGTTTTATCCCATGTAATCCAGCACTTAGGTATTGTGTGCTTGTAGGAGCCGGGTTTTAATACATTTTTAAACAGTTTTTTGTTGGACAGCGCTCTGGTAGAGACTATGGAGATTAGCTGTTAAATCCCAGCACATTTTGGATTAAAATAGACGAGTGATTAACGTAAAACTTGGACAAGTTGATGGAGCAAAAATTGCGTAGGTATTTAATGGTTTTAGAGGTAAATGTTTATATTGTATATGATAATATAATACAGTCAGTTTATTATATATATATATATTTATGCTAACCTTATGAAGATAAACTCAAATATTTATTTATTCGACTACACTTTTCAGATACCCTTTGAATTCATTTTACCCTTTCGATACGGAGCCCTAAAAGAGTCGTTTAAAACACTTATAAGTAATAGAAAATACACAGTAAAAATGAACTTATCTTTACAACTAATAAAGCTATTTTTTTGAAGTGTTACAACGAGTGAAGCCATGGCATAACACTAGCAGCATTTACATTTGCAAATTTCAAAGCAAGATACTCAAACTACACTGCATCAATTTCTCATTATACCCTCGTAACGATTGTAGCTCAATTCGACGTTACAACAAAAGATTCATTTTCAATGGAAATGCCAAATTTCAATTTATTCGATATTATAATATTATGTATTTGATTCGAACTTGGCAAACATCGCTTTACAAACTCATTTTGAATAAATTGTTGGGCAGTGCTTTTATTAATTTGTATTTGGTTAATTGGCATTGAGTACTACGAACTAGAGAGGCCATCGCTACTACTATTTGTAACACTAGTTAGAGTCAATCGTCTCAAACTATTTTTTTTTGTTACATTGATTGATAAGTTTATTCATATTTTTTTAATAAGAAAAATTTATTTATTTGCTACATTGATTGGTTTTAATTTTTAAGTAATAAGAGGCAGAATATCTACAAAGTGTATGACTAACTAGCCGCCCCGCGCCGCCGCGCTTGTCGCACAGATTTTGATTTTGACTATTTTTGTTTGAATCTGAAGAAGAGTTCATTGAATAGAACTAGTATATTATTATAACTTAACGTTTTATTCAAATTCAAACATTCATTTAAGTATTTAACTACAGTTCTTTTAAAAGTGCTTTTAAATTGTTTTAATACAAAGGTATTATTTACTGGCTCGGAAAGCAGTTTCTACAGAGAAGAGGTGGAAACTCGGTAGTTGCTCTTTTTATTTATATGTATGTTTAAATTACAATGGGAGTCAGCTGATAAAGATTTTTTTATGTTAGAGCTTTTTATCTGAAAGTTATCAGTTTATCTGATAGTAAACGATCTCTACAACTATACCGAGTACATATTATATATATAGATATATACTTATATATATATACATTATTATTATTACTATGCATTCTACATATTACCTCTTATCTAACAAAAATAAACCTTTGCTTGATCTTGAAAAAAGAGTAGTTTAAAAATTATGCTCTTATAAAAATAGGCATCGCTTTTATAAACTGTAACAAATTACGCTTTTTGTATTTCATAATTATTCCAGTAGCATTTGATAACAAACTTACCATTAATACTTTTAATAAAATATAATCTTCAATATAACCTCCGTCGAATATCCATCAATTATTTTTGCTAGAATCCAATTTATACACAATACAGATGGAACAGCCTTGATCTGAACGCAATTGGCAAAACCATAAATATAACGGACAATAGACAGTAATATTATATTATGCTTTATGGTTAAATGGCGGGAAATATCGACGGATATTGTGCGCAGATGTAGGGGATAATGTTTCGTTTTTATGTTGGTACTGGTTGGCTTTTTTTTCTGTGGTTTAACGCGCGCATTGCACGTTAGCGCGCGAAATGTTTTAGTTTTTTTTCTCTTTTCTAGTTTTGTTTTCGTTATAAAAATAGTTTTTTTGAAGGAAAAGATGTTAAAATAAAATTGAGGTTAAATTATGTAGTAGCTACTACATGGTTTAAGTAATAGCTACAGAAGCGTAGCGATTAATTTTTTGAAATAGTTTAAGGAATACGATATTCAAATAGTAAGAAAAGGTATTAGGAGAAATCTCTAACAATACTAAATGAAAACAGGTTTTACAGGTCAATATTCTATTTTTAATTCTTGTAACACTGAAATAAATAACAAAAGAAATAATAATAAAAGTAACCATCCATTCTCGTATACGTATAGATTTATGAATAGAGATGTTAGTATAGTATTTTCTCTACACAATACGTCAAATAAATTATCAGCCTTTATTTCAACTCCTTCGAGATTTATTTTCTCGATAAAAGCACTCTTTCTTAAAAGGTCACATCTTAAAGGTTGTTTTCTTTAAAGGTCACATACTAAATAAAAAAAATACTCTTTGGTATAAATATAACAAACGTTTTGTTATTTTATCATAACACTATATTAAAGTTATTAATTATTACCTTTTATTATATGTTTTTCAGGTATTAACTAGCTGATCCGGCAGGCGTTGATAACCCAGCAAAAATATTGAATTTTCAGATCTACCGAATATGAATATACATACAATTTTATAAATATCGATGAAGCCGGCACTGACTATATACTATAGGTATCAACAAAAAATGTTACACGAACTATTTATAAATGTGACATAGCTATATTTGAAATCATATTTACTTTGTAAGACCATAATGAGAACATTAAAATAATTCATAAATACTCCTATTACAAACTACCTATTCTCATATCTATAAATAACTAGCTTCCGCCCACGACTTTGTACGTGCATCCCCGTTTTTCCCCGTTCCCGCAAGAATTTCGGGAAATCCTTTCCTAGCAGATGCCTACGTCCTAACATCTACCTGCATGCCAAATTTCAGCCCGATACGTCCAGTGGTTTGGGCTGTGCGTTGATAGATCACTATATCAGTCACCTTTGAGTTTTATATAAATTTAAAGATACACTCCTTTATTTATAACTAGCTGTGCCCTACGGTTTCACCCGCATTGCTCAACTCCTATTGGTCTTAGTGTGATGATTATAGCCTATAACCTTCCTCGATTAATGGGCTATCTAACACCGAAAGAATTTTTCAAATCGGCCTATTATTTCCTGAGAATAGCGCGTTCAAACAAACAAACAAACTCTTCAGCTTTATAATATTACTAGCTGCTCCGCGCGGTTTCACCCCCGTGGCTCCATTCCTGTTGGTCGTAGCGTCATGATATATAGCCTATAACCTTCCTCGATAAATGGGCTATCTAACACCGAAAGAATTTTTCAAATCGGACCAGTAGTTCCCGAGATTAGCGCGTTCAAACAAACAAACAAACAAACAAACGAACAAACAAACTCTTCAGCTTTATAATATTAGTATAGATTATTATAGATATAGTTATTCGTCTGATTTTCAAGGCACACTCTCATTAAGGCAATTACATGCATGCATACACATTATTTCTCAGGTCTGTGAAGTGAATCGTCGGCTTCCCGCGCCTAATCTCTCATCGGTTTATTGTAAGGGCATGCATCCAGTTACTGTGCTGTGCTAATTAATTATTATTTATTAACATAAAATTAGGTAGGAATATTTTCGTAGTTAGAAGTATCTTCATGTTCGGGCTAAATAAATATCACCTATCCTATCTACTACCTATCATACTATCAAAGTTAAAAGTGGGATATAATTATAAAGATAGAGTTAAAATAATTTGGAAAATCCAAAAGTGCACGCCTCATAATTATTTTTTAATAAATATTTATTAATTATTATTTTTGTTTATTTAATAACAATTAAACCACATCGAATCAGACCCTGAAAAATGAAAGGGTTCTATTCCTGAGCATACTCAAGCGTAAGAAAAAAAAAAGACTCGATTAGTAAAGTATTTCGGTCGCTATCGTGTTAACCCTTAAATTGATTTCGTCCGTTTTAAAGGACATAGTATTTACACACATGCTGGCGCTGTTACAGTAGACCTAGGCATTGCCAATTGGTATATTGGGAAGGTACTAGCTATGTCCTTTGCGTACATGCAGGTTTCGTTAGCGAAGCGAAGTACAGTCGCGAATGGTGACCATTTGAAATTTGCAAAAAACGGATCTTTTGACTCTCCTGATAAAATTTGTAATATCTGTAAGTATTTTGGCTATTTTGCTTATAATATTATATTATTAGTTAGAATACGATTGTAAGTATAGTATTTTGACATAATTTTTACATATTTTACAATATTTAGAATAAAAATCTTAGTTTATTTATGATGTCCTATAAAACGGACGTTGACAACTTGGAGTATACACTAGGGTATTCTTCACATGTCCTATGTAACGGACGTTGCCAATAAGGCCCTCCATTTTCAACGACTTCATTTTGGTATATTTTTCTCTATTTTTATTATGTTTTACAGGAGCATGACTTGGCAATCAATAAAAAATTCCCTCACTACCACTGGCGGAAGCTGAAGAGTCTGGTATTGAGTTGAGATGACGATTTCGAAGGAAATGTAGACCTACGGGAGTGATTTCACTATGATAACAGTGTCAATCATTTACCCCCAGCACCATACCTCCGGAATTATACGACATATTGATTTGAGACACAATGAAGACCCAAAAAGTCAGAATTTTTACCATCAACATAATATTATTGCTGCAGAATTACAGCCATTACATGCGGTGCCAGATGAATCTTCCCTACTTCTCAGTAGTTCTTCAGCCACAGCATCATGTTACTTACCAGAAATACCACCCAATATTTGAAAATTTTAATAATAATACCTTACAAATTAAAAAAACTGGCAGCAAATGGATATATATGTCAAAGAATCCAAAAAAAAGCTAATTAAATCGTTTTTGTTTTGGTACTTCAGGCATGGTATATACGACTTCTTTGCATACGATAAAGCAAACACATTTCAATCTGTACAATTTAGTGAATGAGAAGAGGACTTTCTTGGTGTATTAGATAAGTTTTCAGGCTATGAAATACTATTTCTTTTCCAATTCTTAGCATATTCTTAGGCTGTGATTTTTGGTAGTGTCGTTTTTTAAAATCCATTATTTTTAACGATATCGTTAAAGTTTTAACTAATATTTTAAGACAGACATTTGAAAAGCTTATACTAGATCGTTCATTATTATAATTTGATAATAATTTTGAATTACAGAGCTGAAAATGTGCATTGTATTCATGTACCACGGTTGCAGGAATAATGTGCAATGTCCGTTATATGTGACGGTTCGAACATGTACATATAATTGGCAATGTCCGTTTTATGTGACATAGTGAAAACCATAGAAAAAAATAAAAATTTTAATTTTTTTTCATTTTCCTCTTTTCTATCCTAATTCCAACACATCCTCCAAATTTGGACATTATACACACAAGTTATCTAGGGGTGACAATTTAAGGGTTAACAAGAAAAAGGATCCGCACATACAGACACACGGACGTCCAAGACAGAACTTTTTTAAACTGTTTTTTAACTAGTTTAAATAACAAAAATGACATCAAAAATATCATGAACGTTAAAAATAGTGTTTTTTCTTAATATGTGTGTGTATGTATTATCTTACAAGTGCAATGTATTTTTACATAAAGACATTTTAAGTTTGAAAAATCAGATGTTTTGCGCGAAGTGACAGTAGTACCCACCTCAACGCTTCGCTTATGAGGCGTGCAATAATAGAGCGCGGATGGGAGTTGTGAAAATGTAAGTATTTGTATACCGGTTTTATGCCTTCTTTAGTGTTATTTTGCAACCTTTGAAATTTCATAATTTTTCCTTCTGAATGTACGTGAACTTTTAAGCGAAATTAAAATAAGGCATTTATATGCTTCTACCTTTTTATGTCTATCTAAATAACCCCCACAATCGATCCAAACGTTTCGGAGATTGGCCAGAACAAACATTCAGATAAACGAACAGACAAAAAAGTTATTTTATCACAAATGAAAAGTTCTAAGTTTTCTCATTATAAAATTATACAAGAAATGATTTATTACTCTTATATCTATCGCTTAGCCACACCACTGGATAACCACGCTCCAAGTTATTTTAGCGTCAACAGTTCTTGGTAATTTTACATCCCTTTATCTCTATGGAACTTGTGATGTCTTTTGTGAAACTTTGCCGACTATGTAGATAGCACACTTGAATAAATTTTGTTATAGTTATGTCTATAAACGAATCTTGAGTATATATGACAAAGTTTGGTTATACCTAATAGATGGATGGGTAAATGGATTGTTCTCATTAGATTTTTGGTTTTGTCTCTAAAATTAAAGTAAGAGATGTATTGTTGTTTAATTTTTTTTTCAACCAAAAATACAAAAGATGGCATTGTTATTGGTAAGATTGAGCTTATTATTTATTTCCTCTCTCCATTTTATACATAAAGACGTATACAGATAATATTATAATACCTACTAGTAGATAGTATGACCAAAAATTAGTAGCTGATCCAATTTTTTGAGACTCAACTCTTTTATATCTGAAACTTACAGATGATATAAATGAGTATTGACGAACACATTTCAGTCAATTCTGCTTATCACTACATAGTATAAAACAAAGTCGCTTTCTCTGTCCCTATGTCCCTATGTGTATGCTTAAATCTTTAAAACTACGCAACGGATTTTGATGCGGTTTTTTTTAATAGATAGAGAGATTCAAGAGGAGGGCTTTAGTATACAGGGTGTACCAAAAAGTAGTGATGAACGGAAGCTGAGAGGTAGAGGACCTAGAGGGCTATCCGAATCACCCCCATGTATGTTATGCGATTTTTCGTATTTTCGGAGTTATGACGTTTTTTTCAATTTTTCACCTATCGCCGAGTACGATGATATTTTCACTCATGCTGACGTCAATGATTGCGGAAGATGCTTGATTTTTTTTTGTGTGCTAAGCTGAAAGATAGGCCAATTCAGTATGGTAACATTTACTATCGTTAGATCTTTGAATGGAATAAAAAAAAGAATTAAATGGCAAGAAAGATAAAATTACCCAGTATGTTCACCACTTCAAGGGCCCGTAAAAAAATAAAATCACATAAAAAAAGTTTTCCGTTTGACTTTTAAAAATTTGCTCTATCTATCAGATAGCTACCCTGAAAATTTCATTTTATTATTCAGAAGGCTTCAATCGAAAAATTTTAATCTAAATGTGGTAAGTGCAAAAATTGAATTAACATGATGATCATTAAAACCAATAAATAGGTGTTTAATTACCAGAAATTTTTAAAATAACCCCGCTGTTGCTCAATGCAAGTGCGACATCACCGTAAAAAGTTGTCTTTTAAATGTCTGAATGCCCTTTTATCATTTTTAATGGTTTCTTCTGCTACTATGAATTTCCGGGTTATTTCGTCCAAATTGTGGCATTCTCTCAAGTAGCCGAGGTCTTTTTAATATTCTCATTGAAACAAATCAATGGGGTTTAGGTCGAGGGACCGTGGAGGCCAGGCTTTAAGGCAGGCGTCACCGGCGCATGCGCAGGCTGCAACGACCAATCCATCTTTCAGGGTATCTTTGCCCTTTAGCCTGGCCTGCACGGTCCCCGGACATAAACCCTATTGATTTTTTTCCGTGGGGATACCACAAAGACGAGAAACTGCCACAATTTGGACGAAATAACCCGGAAATTCATAGTAGCAGAAGAAACCATTAAAAATGATAAAAGGGCATTCAGACATTTAAAAGACAAATTTTTACGGTGATGTCGCACTTGCATTGAGCAACAGCGGGGTTATTTTAAAAATTTCTGGTCATTAAACACCTATTTATTAGTTTTAATGATCATCATGTTAATTCAATTTTTGCACTTACCACATTTAGATTAAAATTTTTCGATTGAAGCCTTCTGAATAATAAAATGAAATTTTCAGGGTAGCTATCTGATAGATAGAGCAAGTTTTTAAAAGTCAAACGGAAAATTTTTTTTATGTGATTTTATTTTTTTACGGGCCCTTGAAGTGGTGAACATACTGGGTAATTTTATCTTTCTTGCCATTTAATTCTTTTTTTTATTCCATTCAAAGATCTAACGATAGTAAATGTTACCATACTGAATTGGCCTATCTTTCAGCTTAGCACACAAAAAAAGTCAAGCATCTTCCGCAATCATTGACGTCAGCATGAGTGAAAATATCATCGTACTCGGCGGTAGATGAAAAATTGAAAAAATCGTCATAACTCCGAAAATACAAAAAATCGCATAACATACATGGGGGTGATTCGGATAGCCCTCTAGGTCCTCTACCTCCCAGCTTCCGTTCATCACTACTTTTTGGTACATCCTGTATAATTTATTATGTTTTAGACAAAGCGGGCAAAGCCGCGGGCGGAAAGCTAGTCTACAATAAAAAAAATTACGTAGCGCATCACCTAACACAAAACTATCTATCTAAAATCTGCCCCATGCCCCCGACAAAGTAAAGCAGGATAAAGGAACAGTGTCGTTTGACAAAGGCATTCGGTTGTTAATTACATTAGTCGGAGTTTCACAGGGACAGTTTGTACAAGTTTCTACCAATATACTTTGATTATGAACTGATGCTTTCTGGATATGTGGCTTTCTGGATTCTCTTCATTTAGATGTGTTGTTTAAAACAACTTGTTTTTGTTAATTTTGTTTAATTTATGAAGGTTTTGTGAAATAATGTCATAATGGGTAAAAAAGCAAGATTTTCTACTAAAGTGGACATCATTGTCTTTTTCATCAGTAAAGATATTCTTAATTATTTTAGTACAGTATCATAACATATAACGCAAAATTACATTATTATAATTTTAATTAAACATCGTTGTAAATACGTTTTATAGATAGCGATATGATAAAAAAATATTGGTTGTCTGTAAAGTCGGTTTACTGCAATGACTCTATTATACTAGGTTTACTGACGATAGTTGAACGTGACAACGTCCGTTTCTGCTTCTTTGTCGCTCGTTCCGCGCTCTCGCTCGCACTTCAAGCCTTACATGGAACGCCTAAGAGCGAGGTAACGCCGCATGAGTCATGTTTTTTCGTGCGTGCAGCCGGCGCTATCGAATTATAAGACGTTGTCACGTATTTAAAAAAATATTTACGTACCTATAACATTCATTTTACGGGCCGATTTTTCAATGCTCGGTTAAAACTTATCCGTCCAATAAAGTGTTACGCGATCGGCGATAATATTAAAATGTCACGTAAACTGTCAAATACGGGCAATTAGAATACGTTTTTAAAATGGTAGTTTTATACATTATTCGACGAATAAGTTTTAACCAAGGATTGAAAAATCAGCCCTTAATAGTGTTTAATCCCGTGCAGACAGTAATAATCGATAATCTTGATTAGAATTCTCCTTATCGTTTAAGTAAGTATTAGAAAAACGGGATCAAGAGTCTCTAAAGCGTTCAACGGAATATCCGTACATCTATAGAATTAAGTATACAATACCCTACTTTTTACACGTAGAGCAAAAGTAACAGCATATTCAGAAACGATGCTTGCAATATTTTTTTTAAATGGCAAACGAAACTATGCTATTTAATTAGTATCGTAATTGATATATTCAGTTGTAGAGTTAATAGAAAATAGAATAGAATCTTTATTGAAAAAGTTTTTAATTAATAATATATTTTATATATTTGGGGAAATTTAAGCCTGTGTTAGTTCAAAACTGTGTTACAGGCTTTAGAATCCCCTCACAATTTTAGTAGATTGGTTGCCTGTTCCAACCTAAATAATTTTACAATTGAAAAAGGAGGTTTTAGGAAAAATTAATATTAAAAGAAAAAATCAATTTGTTAGATAACATTTATAGAAGAAAGTGATATTTTTCCACGAATTTACCTTCCTAATATTCTCAGTTTTGGAATCAAGATATAGGAAGTTATTACAGGGGAAAAGTAGTTAAATAAAGATATGTACAGAAGAAGCAGGAGTATTGGCGTGTATTAAAATAATAGCTGTTTCAATAGCAAGCAAACTACCTTGGCGGCTCTCTAATTACTTTAGTTGGCAAGTTCCAAACGCTAACTGGACAAGACTATGTTTGCGGTCTATTTGATGTCAATACCTTTGGGAATGCGAAAATTTGTGTTTTATGTTTTCAATCGACATTTAAAAGAGGGATGAAAAGTATACAAATTATACGGATTTAATTCAGACATTTTATACATGACTCGACACTTCCTTTAATTATAAATTGATATCGTGATTTTTTTCTTTGCATATTTTATTTGCATAATATTAATTGTAGAGTAAGTTGTTAAGTATTTAAAATAATTCACATGTCTGTGAAAGAACACGTAAGTAAGGAGGCTATACATTATAATATTATAATGATTATACAATGATGTGTCAGTATTTTTCGTCGATAAATCCAATTTTCCATGGAAAGTTAGATTTTTCGACTCCTGATGATAATAAGAAATTATCTTAGGATCGTCAGGAGTGTTTAAAAGGCGTAAGTACCAATATCTGCTTATTCACAGTAATAGAATTGTCAGGTCTTTACACCGTTAGATATAAATAGATTACGAATCGAGCTTTCGCAGAATCAGTTCTAAAATATGAATTTATTTATAGGCCTCCAAGCTGACAACTTTGTTGGAACTTCTCGAACTCTCTAACAACAAGTCACTTGGTGACACCTGAGAATTTTAAACAGTTGGTGAACTACAGCGAAATATTTATGCTTTAATCTTACGGAAGATAACAAGGAAGTGTATTAATAATATTCTGTTGTGAACCTAGTTTGAACTTTGAACCCAACAAACAAGATGAAAAACTTATCAGGGTTGAGTAATCAAACAGTTACATAGTTTTTAATATGTTTTCAGACTTATGCACTGTAATAAGAGTCTGCAATAAGACATCAATAAATTATTGTAAGAAATGTATATTGAATATATATTCAATAAATAATATTATATTACACAAATAATATTATATTCAATTGACAATATATGTCACATATATTGTCATATATTGTCAATTGAATATAATATTATTTGAATTATATCGCTGTAAAACATTATTGTATGTATTATATTAGCACTAGCGGTCCGCCCCGGCTTCGCCCGTGGTACATATGAAAAATAGATGTTGGCCGATTCTCAGACTTACCCGATATGCACAGAAAATTTCATGAGAATCGGTCCACCCGTTTCGGAGGAGTATGCAGACTAACATTGTGACACGAGAATTTTATATATGTCACGGCTAAAGGTAGGTGAGAACATAAACTTAAGATTAGCCGGCTAAACTTAGGTTTATTTTCGACGAGGTGTTAATGTTAGTTTGTTCTATCTTTAGCCGGCTAAACTTAAGTGTAACCGCAGGCCCGTGGCTAAAAATGTCGGGGTGGGTAGATTTGGTTAGCGCCGGGCCGGTGGAGGGCTTGAGGGGCCCGCACAGTGCCAGAAAACACTCGCCCTGTTCCTTACATGTATTATAGTAACCAAATCTACCCACCCCGACTCAGGGCAGAAAGCTGGTGGCTAGGTTAGGTTAGGTTAGAACTCTTAAGACCCGCACGAGCCGAGCGAGCGCAGCGAGCGTGCTGCGGCAGCAGCCGGCGAAGTGCCAGAAAACACTCGCCCTGTTCCTTACATGTATTATAGTAACCAAATCTACCCACCCCGACATTTTTAGCCACGGGCCTGCGGTTACACTTAAGTTTAGCCGGCTAAAGATAGAACAAACTAACATTAACACCTCGTCGAAAATAAACCTAAGTTTAGCCGGCTAATCTTAAGTTTATGTTCTCACCTACCTTTAGCCGTAACATATATAAGATGTAAGATAAAACCTTCTTTGTGTCTTCGTACATTTTATAAACTTATCTACACAATTAATCTATTGCTAGCTTAGAAAATGGTTTAATGCTCTAAGATTGTTAGGTACGTTCGATATTATGAACAAATATGAATTGTAATATTAGGTACGTAATATTTAGTAATCTGTCGTAACATATTCTTCAAGTTATCTAATCGTTGAGACAATTTCTGTTTTGGAAGATCCAAAGCCGATAAACATACTCTCATAAAATAAAACACAAGTCATTAATCTAACTTACATACAACATAACCCACTTGATATTCAGAGATACTTCAATAGTGTACAAAAATACTTGTTCCCTGCTAGACATGCCAAATTACCACATTATACAAGCCCGTATCGCTTTACTGCGTAGATAACGTCGTGGTCTTGCCAAATTGTACTCTATATAATAATATTAGTATATAGGTATGTAATGTACACTTTTTATATGAGCGCAATGACGTCATGCAAAAAAAATTGGTTGTCTGTAAAGTCGGTTTACTGACGATAGTTGAACGTGACAATGTCCGATTGTGCTTCTTTGTCGCTCGTTCCGCGCTCTCGCTTGCACTTCAAGCCTATGGAACGCCTCAGAGCGAGATAACGCCGCATGAGTCATGTTTTTTTGTGCGTGCAGCCGGCTCTATCGAATTATAAGACGTTGTCTCGTCAAAATGTGAAAGAAATAATAATAAGGGCCTTAGTTATATTTTTACTGTGTTATAGTTTGAGCGATCGCAGGTTTGCCTTCAAGACTGAAAAATTTAAAATAGACAGAAGATAATGTAAAGATTGATAAAAATTGGTTCTAACTGTTAGAGCAGTTTCCTAATTCATTAAAAAAAAAAAATTGCAAGCTTTTTTTTAAGTTTTCGTTATCATAAGTCACTACAGTAGTAGTACAGTACAAGACTAAGTCACTACATCATTTCGGAAACTTAATTTTTAAAAATCTATTACGTTAACATAATCAAAAAGTAAGCTGTAAGCCATGAACATCAAAATTTTAGTTCTATTTGTGAAGCTACATTTCTAACATAAAGAGACTTAATCTCAATATTATAGTACACAGCCCACACGGGCTACACACACGTGTAGGAGGCTCGATCTAGCTGAATCGATAGCCTCGTGTTCGACCTCTGAATAACTGGAGGGCAATCCAAACACCCTGTAGATGAAGATTACATAATAAAATATTGTACACTATCGTATCAAGTATTTTAATAAAATATTGTATATTATGTACTAGCTGCGCTTCGCGGTTTCACCCGCGTGGCTCCGGTCCTGTTGGTCTCGTAAATCGTAATGATATTAGCCTATATAGCCTTCCTCGACAAATGGGCTATCTAACACCGAAATAATTTTTCAAATCGGACCTGTAGTTCCAGAGATTAGCGCGTTCAAACAAACAAACAAACAAACTCTTCAGCTTTATAATATTAGTATAGATTATGTATGTACATTGTAGGTATTGTGTACACCTGCTATTATTTATGGATATTTATATTTTTATTTGCAACAGTCTAACATCTTATATATAAAATTCTCGTGTCACAATGTTAGTCTGCATACTCCTCCGAAACGGGTGGACCGATTCTCATGAAATTTTCTGTGCATATCGGGTAAGTCTGAGAATCGGCCAACATCTATTTTTCATATGTACCACGGGCGATGCCGGGGCGGGCCGCTAGTCTTATATATAAAATTCTCGTGTCACAATGTTAGTCTGCATACTCCTCCGAAACGGGTGGACCGATTCTCATGAAATTTTCTGTGCATATCGGGTAAGTCTGAGAATCGGCCAACATCTATTTTTCATATGTACCACGGGCGAAGCCGGGGCGGACCGCTAGTCATAATATATGAATGTCTTATATCAACTTATCTGACAAAAGTAATCTGGGGGCACGGCAGTGCCCCCGCCAAGTCGAGCAAAAAAAAAGCGGCACGGCCGTACCATCCTTTTCTCGAAGCAATTCGGGCCTTTTTCGACCCCCTATAATTCGGTTGTGGATAAAGCAAGAAACCTGAATCTTCAGTAACTAATCCGGCATTGTATAAACACGGAATATTTAAAATTTCAGTCAATTTGAACCAGTAGTTTAAGAATGACAACTTGTTAAAGTTTCTAAATTTTGTCACTCACTGACTCACCGATCATCAAAAGTCCAAGGCACTTCTAGCAGACTTAGAAGCTTCATATTTGGAATACATATAGAGTTTAGTGTCTTAATCATGGGAAAACTTAAATATTTTGTAATTTCGGTCCAGTTTTCCAAATATACCAACTGCATCAATAACTTTGTAATCCCATATAAATATATGGGATTACAAAGTTATTTATGCAGTTGGTGGTTGGTGGTGGTTATAAATTTAATAGGTGTAGATAGGTACCTACCATATGAGGCAAGGGAGGGGGTATAGGGTGGGTAAGGGTGTGTTTAGCCGATGAAACTGAACAACATTATTACTTGTAAAATGGTCGACGTAATGAAAAACACATGATTGGACATGTCTTGAAGTACGAAAATCTAATAAAACAATATATTATAATTTAAATCTGTTATATACACAGGTTATATATAAATTGTTGGCGCGACTAGCCTCCTTACAGACAGACTAGCCTCTATTTTACTCTATGACTGACAAGCAAAATATACGCCAAAATGACAGAACAATGAAATGTGAATGAGAGAAAATGTGAATTAATTAAATTAATTAATTAACATTTAAATCAGAGACAGGGAGTGGGCTTTGAGAAAAACTGTGGCTGAAGCTCAAGCTCAAATATCCCATCAAAAACATCCTGTAAAAAACCCAAGTCTCGCAGCTCAGTCTTTCTACCGTCAAAAGTTGTGAGATCCATGTAATACCAAGTCGGTTAATCTATTTAGTGTCTACTTGAAGGACCTTCTGTCTTAAGTTATTACATAAGTTATTATCATGCCAATATTAAAAATATTTAACGTTTTAAACAAATAGATCGACTTGGACATCGCATGAAAACAAAATGAATATTACAATATTATATTATATTAGATTCTTTAGTCTCTCGCGCCTCACGCGATTGAAACTCTCGTTCCTGTTGGTCGCTGGCCCGTCGTGCTGTGTAGTGTGATACATACTAATAAACAAATCAAGCGATGTCCAAGTCGATCTATTTGTTTAAAACGTTAAATATTTTTAATATTGGCATGATAATAACTTATGTAATAACTTAAGACAGAAGGTCCTTCAAGTAGACACTAAATAGATTAACCGACTTGGTATTACATGGATCTCACAACTTTTGACGGTAGAAAGACTGAGCTGCGAGACTTGGGTTTTTTACAGGATGTTTTTGATGGGATATTTATTACGATTTGTGTGATATTTCACATTAAGAAAACATATTATTTATATTTCAGGGTCGAGGATTAATTAATAAGGACATGTCCATTGTTATATTTTGTTCACCTTGTAAAGTGTGTCTTGATTACACAGAATACACTATATTTACCCACAAAATTATGGGTCAGTTGTAACAGGATGGCGGATCTACAGGGGTCTTAGTACGCAATAACAAAAAGAAAAATGATGGTCAGAACGCTGATACCGGATACCTTAAGATACTATAATATAAATTATTAGGGTATCTTAAGATAAAATATTATAGTATTTTCACCGTGTGTGACGCGCTTTACTCTTTCAACAAAAACCGTATATTTCACGCAATTTCATAATTCCTAGCAATTTATTACACGTCTTTTATTAGACGTAAATTCATAAGAGCCAAGTAAAACCTAGGCAAGGCTACTATAAAAGTTAATAAACAAGTTTAGCCATAATAAAGATAACACTTGATTATAAATCTCGGTTAAGTTGAGGCTCATATTTTCCAAGCAAAGCGGTTAGCGTTAACCTAAATATATGTACTAGGAATAAGGAAAAGTGATATTAAACAGCAAAATGCTTAGGAAATCTTATATATAAAAATGAATCGCAAAATGTGTTGGTAAGCGCATAACTCGAGAACGGCTGAACCGATTTCGATAATTCTTTTTTTATTATATTCCTTGAAGTACGAGGATGGTTCTAATGTAGAGAAAACGTAAACATGTACCACGGGCGAAGCCGGGGCGGACCGCTAGTTATTTATAAAACATGCAAGTTTACGCTTAGGGATGTTCCTTGAGTAAGTTGGAAGTAAAATATATTTATTATTTTAAACTACTTTTATAAAACTAGCTCTCCGCCCGTGGTGGAAGAAGAAAAGCCGCATTGTTCCCGTTCCCGTGAGATTTCCGGGATAAAAGCTATCCTATGTGTTAATCCAAGTTACCCTCTATATGTGTGCTTAATTTCATTTTAATCGGTTCAGTAGTATTTGCGTGAACGAGTTACAAACACACACACACACACATCCTCACAAACTTTCGCATTTATAATATAAGTAGGATATTCAAATCAATGTGAAATCTCTATTATATATATTATGATTATATAGATAATAATTTCTGTTAGACCTTGGCTTGTTCAAGAATTGTTCATTCTATTTTCATAAATTGGTGTTGTGATTTATCCATGAAAGTACAGATAAAAAATAGAATTTACATTTGTAATATCACACTCTACAAACGGCCATTTTTAATTAAAGTTACTTACTTTGCACTTTATATAATACTAGAGGTCCGCCCCGGCTTCGCCTGTGGTACATATTTCGCAATAAAAGGTAGCCTATGTCCTTTCTCGGGTATCAAAATATCTCCATACCAAATTTCATGCAAATTGGTTCAGTAGTTTAGGCGTGATTGAGTAACAGACAGACAGACAGAGTTACTTTCGCGTTTATAATATTAGTATGGATTAATTATTGTTTTTCTTTTTTCTCTTTATACTTGTTTATATATCATGGATGTTGTTATATTATATTTTTAATATACCAAACAATTCGTTACGGAGTTGTACCAAAATCAAGACAAGTTAATAAGACCGTTTTAATTTGGCTCGCTCCCGCTGACCGTCGCTAATCAGCTTATCCTCTTTGAAAGGGATTTATATCTTCCCTCTGACGTTTTCCTAATGAATATATACCAATTAATTTTATACCAAATTAAATATATTGATATGTTGGTGGGATTTGTTTCCATTTAGCTAGAAATTTTGTAAGTTGCTGTCAGTTTTGCATACAATAAAAATTCTGTATTTTTACACGCTTTATAATATTAGCTTCACCTGTATATTTGTAACCGACTTCTTTGGGCGCGATTTTGACCCACTTTAAACGGCCAGATTTCGTTCAAACTTTGTAGATTTATAATTGAGGGCCGATGACAATACACTAATTTGATAAAATTTTCTATTTTTTAGTTCGGTTTTCTATAAAAAGCGTGTTTTTTAGTTTTTTAAAACTATCATTATTTTTTATAGTAATTATTTTTTATTGTGTTTACGTGTATTTAACTGACATTTAGGATGCATTAAAAATCGATTCTGCATATATTATCTTCGTCACAGTCTATCGCGTGTGTCTATAATAGTGGTGTTTCTTTAAAATAGTTTCATGCTGCACAGAGACAGACCACATGATTAAGTATTTGTTTCTTGTCATGAAAAATTTATTTGTTATTGTCCATATTTTTTCTTTTTTTTTAGTTCAGTTGCGTTTTAAAACCTTTTTTTTAATAACAGACCTGCCAGTAAAAAAGGTAGTACAGAAATCCGAGAAATAAACAGTTAACCCCCAAATGCGCAACACTTCAAGACCAATCAATAAACAGCTTAATACGCTGGAACCAATTAAATTGTTCCATCGGTCCATATTTTAAGTACCACTATAGCCATTTCTCTGAATCGAAAACACCGCACCTGTATCGGTAATCAAATTGAATGGATTTGCCGGTACCAGTAAACATTATTGAGTGAGGTACGGTCCTTTATTAAGGGTATTTTATTGTAGCGTCCATCGGTTGTACAATGGTCTTTGTTTCTAGTGTGAGCTCTTAAAAATGGCCGGTCTATTTGACCGCGCGTGTGGTGTTGTGTTATTAGGTACTGCGTTTGAGGGTTAGGTTTGAAAATTACGTTTTGATCAATAGAACTTGAATTATGAATTAAATAATGTATTCGTGGAATTAATATTGAGCAAATGAATTATATATCATGATAATATTACAAGATATAGGTAAGTACCTACATGTTTTTCTGAATTTCAGATTTTTCATCCATAAAGATAAAATACTTAATTAACAATTATTTAAATAAGTGTTAACGTTTTTCTCAGATATAATGTCTACTATCAAATCAATTTAGAAATTATCCACACAAAAACAACTTAATTTTATATAAATAGAGGATCGATCATAGATATTATATTCGCCACTTTCTTTATAACTTTTTAATAATAGCTACTTACTAAGTAGTACTTATTATAAAGCCGAAGAGTTTATTTGTTTGTTTGAACGCGCTGATCTACTAATTCATCCGATTTGAAAAATTCTTTCAGTGTTAGATAGCCCATTTATCAGGGAAGGCTATAGGCTATATAGCATCACGGCTCACGCTAAGACCAACAGGAGCGGAGCAATGCGGGTGAAACCGCGGGGCACAGCTAGTGAATGATACCAATGTCACTGATAATAATACTTTAATATCATCAATTCAGTCTAAAATATGGTACGAACATAAAATGCTCCGTTACATAACCTGGATATTATGATATTACTGTAATATTTATGACCATATTACGGCCATAATGAAGTTATACATGAAATATATGACTTTCAATACTGAATCCATAATGTTGTTACATTTGCAAGCTCCGATAAAAGCGGTATATTATATATTTGTTTAGTAAGCTTGTGATAATTGAGTGTAAGAGGATTGTGGGTTGATTTTATTGAAAAGTAGCTGAACCCAGCTCGGTTTACAGTGGGTTTGAATATAAAAAAATATACCATTAAATGCGCTGTACGAGTAACATAGCTGGCAGTTAAAAAACTTTTAAAGTTATCTATTACAAACAAAAAAAGAGCATGTGTGCCGAGCACACGTGTCAGAAGTGAAACATCTTAGGCAATATTCAAAGATAGGCAATCCATGGCACGCCTAAAAGAAGTTTCACTTCGAAAGCAAAATTAAAAGCTTTACTATTTATAGTCAGTCTATCTGTTTGATCTACATGATTTGTCATCGTTAAATGATGAGTCTTCCAGGCTCTTATTATCTCTTCTCTTTCTTTGCTTCTTGTCTCACAAATCTTGATAGTTGGTGCCACATTATGAAAAGCAGTAAAAAGTCATATAGGTAAACACAAGCTTCATGTAGTTCTGTAAAAATCGGTACAGTTGTTTCGATGATTTTCTAGAAGAAACATACATTTTGAAGTAACTAGGTATTCACACTATAATATATTCGTCCATGCAATTATTAAAACATTAATTAGACTTTGCAAACAATGAATTTACATTTATTTGAATATAAATAAATATGTTTATTATGATGAAATTATGTAATACAATAATATCAACGTATTTTATGACTGTATTATATTTCTCGATTCTAGGAAAATGTGCATTCGTTAACAACGTTTTGTGTTTTCCAATAAATGTTTATTTGAATTTGTTTTAATTTAAAGCGCGTCACACACGGTGAAGATACTATAATATTTTATGTTAAGATTCCAACAAATGACCCGAAATTTTGTGTCAGTGTTTCGGGATGGCGGTTCTACAGGGGTCTTAGTACGCAATGACAAAAAGAAAAATGATGGTCAGAACGCTGATACCGGATACCTTAAGATACTGTAATATTTTATATTAGAGAATCTTAACATAAAATATTATAGTATCTTCACCGTGTGTGACGCGCTTTATGCATTTATTTCTTTACTATAATTTTCTGGCTAGATTAAAAAATATAATTATACACTAACTGCTAGGATACCCCCATTTTGAGGTAGGAAAAATATGTTACGACAGATTTTACGCTATAAAGTATTATCATATCTGTGCTCCTAAATTACTAGCTGAGCCCCGCGGTTTCACGTGGCTCCGCTCCTGTTGGTCTTAACGTGATGGTATATAGCCTTCCTCGACAAATGGACTATCCAACTATCTAATTTTTGACCAGTATTTCCTGAGATTAACGCGTTCAAACAAACAAACAAACTCGTCAGCTTTATAATATTAGTATAGATACGTAGTACCTATATATACGTAGTATAGAACTTTCATGCATGTTCTAAAAAGCGTTCAAAAAGGAAAGGCGACCCCATCGATTTTTATATCCATTTAAATTCAATTCCCATGGCATTTTGTTATACGAATGTCGGATAAAGGTTTTCTATTGATATTAGTATAGCCCCTCGCAGCACCACACCTGTAACAAAAAGATACATATAAAATGGAAGTACCCAATTATGTAAAGTTCTTGCTTTTTCCATAGGGAAGATGTATAAGACATTTTATTTAAAGACAGAAAATAAATTGATTGCCAAAAACATTACATTCATTTCTTTTAAAATTAATTGAGGCAAATGGACACAGCCTCAGCAAAATGCTGCACATAAACAGCGCTGATTGACAGGCTAATTACATTTCCCGCAGCCGGAGGCCCCAAAAGAAAACTCAGATATACTTAGAACTACATTTAATAACTAAATTGAGACTTTTACACCCATGTCTGCACGATGCAGACCGGAGTTAAAGAATGAATTTATACATTTTAATAATTATAAAGACGTAAGCTTGGATGCTAACTCAGGGAAATCGGACCAACATTCTATTCCCGTGCGAACGGCGTATTCATCAGTTTCGTATGAAGGCAGGGCCGTAACTCCTCCCGCCGAAGTTCAGCGACCATTTTTGAATTTTGTGAAAAAATGTTGCTGGAAGCTGGGGCTCATCTGTCGTCCTCTATAAAGTATGTGTCGATCTGCGTCACAACATGTATCAAATGGCCAAAATTAAGACTGCACCAACCAGAATTATGTATATAGGGATAGTGGTTTGATATATTACAGGATCCTTTTCTATAGAGATAGGTGTTTGCATTAAAACTTGCTAATGGATTTTGTGCAAATCTTCCAAATTAACTGAGTTGAGAATTGCGTATCTTGTATATTTATTTCTAATGTCCTTGATATCTGTACCGCTTATCTTCAGTGCCTGTTCCTTAATTTTGTCATTTACATTATAGATCTTGAAATTCTCCGACTCGAACATACATCCAGTAGGTATAGTTAATAAGAATGTACCTTGGAGTATCACGAAGTCCTCTTGTTTCATTTATAGTGAGATTTTAGATGAGCGTGGTAAAGATAGTATGTAATGTTGTTCATCTAATACTTGCGTCGTTTCTTTTGAGAGTGAAATAACTGTCGTCTCGCAGGAACTATTTAAAGTTTGATTCTGAATCTGAATGAAGTCCTGAATACAGTCTGGCTTCGTCTGAATTTGATTATTTTTCGATTCACAGAGATACCAGATATTATACTTCGGGCATTCAGCCTCTATGTACAAGAATGAGTTACTGTTAGTTGCTATATAGGGATAGGAAGGGATGAGGGCCTGCCTATTCTTATTTGGAAAAATAACTAAATGAAATAAATCAAGAATATCTGTAGAAACTAATGGAAAAATTATTACAATTTGCTTACTCGAAAAGTAGTATCCAGGCTTAAGTATATTATAATATTCCCTATCTTTTAATTCTTATATTTGATTCTTATTATAAATCTTACCTAATTTCTTAATCATCTTCCTAGCTGTTTCCATATTTAACATTGAATGATGATAAGCTAATTTTACGTATTTATGGTTATTGTCAGTTAATTTTTTTTTAATTTAATTAATATGAAATTAATTTTCTATTGATATTCTACTATCTGAGAAAGAATACTATGATGGATGTTTTATATCATTAACTACAATAGTTGAATATATAAATTGAATGCTGATTTTTTTTTAAAAGCTGTAATGAAATTGTCATATTTTATAGCATCTTTGTAATCCAAATTAATATGTACCGGTAATATGATCGATCCTAATCTTCACAGTCAGTAAAGCTAACAAACATAGTGTGTAAAGTTCGGATCATATGTATACCGATAAGGCGATTCACTATACGAATAATAATTCTCGGAATAAAAGTCAGGGCCGTACTCAGTTGGATATAATTCGTGCATATTCATTTCACGCATTTTAAAATAATTTTGTGTTAAAGTTAAACCTCTAACGGGTTTCGAATTACTTAAATGCTTTTCTATCATTGTTACTAATTATTAAAATTATTTATATTCTGTACATAAGATGCATTTAATTCTCCGTACAAAAATTCTAATGATTAAATTAAATTTAATGAAATGAAAAATTTATTTGTCACAATTTTTAAACGTTTTTTCAATTGAAATCGCATACATTGAATTCTTGAACCTAAGGCCTCCTATAAACCACGAATAAAAGCTTATAGAATTTTTTTTTATATAAGGTGTACTTTTTGTCTTTTTGTCTGATTCATGGTTACAACCGATGCCAAATCATTATATAGAGTGGTTTTGTCTTTTTGATCCTGAAATTATTTATTAATGGATTTTGAATGCCTACTCAATTTTGGGTATGTAATTTAATTTAATTTATCATTGATTAAGAAATTAGGCTATTCACTACCTTCAGCATTAACTTTATAATATAACTTTACAATCTAGTTAATCTAATTAATTTTAAAGTAAATCTCTATTATCTAAAACTAGTCTACGAGCAGCCTAAATCGATGTAGTGCTCTCGGGAATTAGACTTTCACGGATGGAAAATCTTGGAAAGGAAATTAGGACTAAAAATAATATAAACTAGAAAAAGGAAGCAACACAGAACTATTCTATGTACTTACCAATAATTAATCTGGTTACTTTTTGGGATCGATGTTTGATTTAGCCTCCAGGCCGCAGAAACCGTAGATTCTGGATCCTCAGCTCCGTAGCGATAGCAAGGTTACTATCTATGCCACGTTTTATGAGAATCCTACCGACTGCGCCAATTACATTTCCCGCAGCCGGAGGCCCCAAAAGAAACTCAGAAATACTTAGAAACTACATTTAATGACTAAAATGAGACTTTTACACCCATGTCTGCACGATGCAGACCGGAGTTAAAGAATGAATTTATACATTTTAATAATTATAAAGACGTAAGCTTGGATGCTAACTCAGGGAAATCGGACCAACATTCTATTCCCGTGCGAACGGCGTATTCATCAGTTTCGTATGAAGGCAGGGCCGTAACTGGCTGTTTTTTTATTGTGCACCACCATAATATTATGTTAGTGACTTATTTATTTTCCTCGTCTTTTTGGGTTGCCTGGTAGAGATCGCTGCCAGCGATAAGGCCGCCTACTGTATATTGTTAAATTAAATTGTTATGTTTTTTGTATTTGTATAAGGTGTACAATAAAGTATTTTCAATCATTTATTTCATTGATTATTATTTTAGGTCAACTGAGCATATTATATGGATTCAGATAAAGATATAATTTAGTTTGTTTGAAACTGAGTTCTAAATTTAATATTAGGCGTTGGTTTTTTCACGCAATCAGTATCAGGATTATTAACATTGAACTCGGAATGTATTGTTTAAAAGTTTTCATTGTTTCCTTTTCTTTCTATATGGCAAACAAGCTATGCGACGACATAATTTCTTCGACAAACAGACAACAGGTACTGCAAACAGAAGCATTTTTGTAAAATATTATTAACTAGCTTACCGCCCGCGGCTTCGCCCGCTTTGTCTAAAACCTAATAAATTATATACTAAAACCTTCCTCTTGAATCACTCTAACTATTAAAAAACCGCATCAAAATCCGTTGCGTAGTTTTAAAGATTTAAGCATACAAAGGGACATAGGGACAGAGAAAGCGACTTTGTTTTAAATACTATGTAGTGATAAAATATAAGCTTGCTCTTTTTTGCTCTTATGACCTTGTCAACGCCATTAAAACTTAAGTGTACCGTTAAGTAAACCGTTTTTGTCATATATTTTTAATCACTTAATGACACCATTAATTTAGTATCCCACAGAACCCTTGCTTATCGTCACGTGACACTTGCTCATGAAAAATATACGTAAAAATGTTCATAATCATAGAAATAAATCATTTCGTCCGGTCAGATAAGTCTTGATTGACGCTAAGCCTCACCTGCGATACATTTTTATCCAAAATCCTAATTAATATTCTGGCCACAACCTGTCCCCGGGGGAAAGGGAGGGGGGAGGGGGGGACATATGGACGTACGGGGACAAAATACTAAGTTGATCCCAAGATTCGTATGCCTGTAGGACTTTTGTCATGGAAAGTTTTAAGAAATATTTTATTTTGACGGCACTTATGTTGATTGCTACTTTACTATTGTGTGGGTGTATAAATAGAGCGCTGGTATTTAGGTCAGACTTGTCCTGAATGTGTTTTAAGAATTGAGGATAGTGTTTTTTGTTGTACATTGTTTAGTTTATCTAATAAGTACGATTCTATTATTCTTTCTTGTAGGTGAAACATACATTTAGTGACTTTTAAGACAAAGAGATTACAATGTTTTAACCGACTTCAAAAAAAAAGGAGGAGGTTATCAATTCGGCCGGTATATTTTTTTTTGATGACACAGTTATGCATATATTATAAGTGGAATTTACGCTTACAGATAATATAATAACTATAGATAGCTCAAGGAATCGATACATTCGAAGAAGTGATTCAATTTTATAAACAACAACATTTACTGAATTCAGGTAACCACGAAATCACAATTGTATTGATAACCATATATATCTTAAATTAATCCAAGGAATCAGATAGACGTGTTCCAAGAATCACTGCTAGTGAAACAATGTTTTGGTTAAGTTGCTGAGGGCTTCTGTGAACTGGGGGAGTTGTGACTTGTGAGCAAGGTTAGTATTGTAGCCTTGATATATTGTACACGAAGGACAATTTAATGTTAGAGGAATAGTATGCAAACATTTTGAACTGAAATTTCTTATGTATCTTTATAATATGTTTAAATCTCTATTGATTGAATGAAGCAAGGACAAATTGTTGAAGTAAAGGTAACCTATTAAAAACTCGAATTTCTATTACCCGAATCTTAAAACCCCGAAAACGGTTGTTAGAACTTTTAAAAGACAGATGTAATGAATGACAAATTTTCAAAATTCCTTTTTTAATTTCCCAGATGAATCAATTTCCAGATGCACCAAAACCAGATTTTTAAAAAGTATTTTTTTGTTTCCCGTATTCTCATAATACAGATCTCATTATACCAGATTCTCAAAATACTTTTTTTTGTTTCCCATCGTACCATTTTCCAAATAAACTATTTCCAAATTTTCATAATCTCTTTATTTGGTTCCCATATAATCGTATAACAGATAAACTATTGCCAGATTTTCATAATCTTTTTATTTGATTTCCATACAATCGTGATTATACCTTTACCATCGACTGAAAATAAACATTGTCAGTAAGTAAATTTATTGTTTTACTTGTCCATTACAGACCGGTTTTAGTGTCAAAGTCGACTCAGTAGGTTAGGTTAGGTTTGAACTGTGACCCCCCATGCACGAGCCGAGCGAGCGAAGCGAGCGTGCCGCGGCAGCGGCCGGCGAGTGCCAGAACCGACTCGCTATTGTTTTACTTGGCCATTACAGAAAGGTTTAAGTGTCAAATTCGACTCAGTAGGTTAGGTTAGGTTTGAACTGTGACCCCCCATGCACGAGCCGAGCGAGCGAAGCGAGCGTGCCGCGGCAGCGGCCGGCGAGTGCCAGAACCGACTCGCTATTGTTTTACTTGCCCATTACAGAAAGGTTAAAGTGTTAAAATCTATTCAGAAGGTTAGGTTAGGTCCGTGCTGCGTCCCCCTGGAAGGATTTCGTTTTGCTGGATATCGTTTATTTGAATTTCAAAAATCTGGACATTGTTTGTCTGGATATCAATTAACTGTATTTCGAAAATTTGTGTTTTAAAAATCTGGCTTTCGTGCATATGGATTACGGTCATCTGGATTTTGTGCATTTAGATTTCGTATGTCTGGAACTCATTCGTCTGGATTGTAAAACGTCGTACAAATAAAGAAATGGGCAAATGAAATTCGGAGTTGCGATTATATGGCAAACAAAACTTCGAAATTTTAAAATTCGGGGTTATGAAAAAATGTCCAAACGTTTTCTGGATTATGATATTCGGAATATTAAAATTCGAGATTAAGATAGGTAACCTGAAGTAAAACATCTGGTTTTTATTAGGACAAGACCGCGATTCATGGAAGCGCCTTGGAAAGGCCTATGTCCAGCATTGGGAAATCCAGCATAAGAAATCATCGTATTGTATATAAATTAGTAAACTGTATCCCTTATACTTATATATAATTTTTGACGACATATCTACTAACTCGGTTTTCACATTACCTATATATTTTGACCTAAATTTCGACTTCTTACTATTTACCTAGCTATAAGTATATATTGATTAAAGACGCCTTCTTCGACAAATGCCCAATATTATTTCCCTTCCTTTACTAACAGATTATCATAATACCACAAAATGAAAGTGCCGTTCGAGTCTATCATGGTCCAACATAAAAGCGATGGGAGTTGGTTGCAGTACATTTATCGAGCACTTAAACGGAATCATACGTTTCATTCATGAGTCGATATTTCGTACTAATGGCCCTTAAGTTCCCTGTGTATTGTTGGCTGAGGAGACAATGAAATAATATGGGGCACAAACGTTAAGGCAAATATAGGGAACGCTATGTGAGACTGGTAATGACGTTAGCATGGATGGTTCCTTTTAATATAACGGGTACTGTTATGTACCTGGTTGATTTAGTTTTGATTAAAAGATAATGTGGTAACGTGGTGGTAAGGTATTAATATACATATTATAGTAGCATCTAGGTAAGTAACAATTTTAAGTAGGTAACTAAATGTTTATAGGGCATAATTAAGACCAATGTTAACAAGGCATAATAATCAGACTATGTCTTTTCGTACCAGCTACAATCCTAAATGATTTGATGATAATAGGATTCAACAAGGAAGATTTATTTAGGTTACTATTATTATAATAGAAGAAAGATTATGTACTACGTTATGTGATGATAACCTTGTCCATAAGGGCAAGTATATTATTTCCCTGGAGCTTTGAATATAAGTGGGTTATATCCGATTTCTACAGATTAAATAAAACTGTGTCTTGCTTTTAAGTGCCAGTGTTGCGGTAGCCTATTGGGTATACGATCCACAAAACAAGTACCCTTTTAGTATTATGTACTTCTTAATACAATATCTAAAGTCATAGGAAAATAATGCTTTGAGCGAGGAAATTGTTATTTGTTATGGACAATATACGCAATGCTCCAGGTATAAAGTTAAATGATTAGGTTTCCTTTGTTCCATCTCACCGCTAAGTGGGAAAGTTCCCTAAGGATCTTATTATTTAGATAACCTACTGGTTAGTGTTCTCTCTGGGTAAGTAATCTGTTGGAACAAGGAAATCCGCATTTTCCCAAAGATACATTTAAGTCGGACTTCTACGAATTACAACATACTGAATTTTAACTCACTACTTGGTGAAAATCCCTTAGGATATAGAATTACCCTTGAACGGTGACAAGTATTTATATTAGCAAGAAGAGTATCAACTACACTACTTTAGTACAGGTATACTTTCAACTTTACCTTCATAAAGAACACAAAGAAAGGCATAAAGAACATCCTAGTAGTAATTTAAGTAAAATCCTTACACGTATCTTAGTCTATGGAACACAAACATCATCAATCGACCGTCTCGATAGCTTTGACACGACACGCCCTAGCATGCATTGATAACGTCTTATCACTGTATATTGTGACAATATTCCAATTGGAATTGATGGGATTGAAAGAGGAATAACGAACAGTTAAAATCCAAGATGGCGGAATGACACGTGTGACATGTACACAGATAACTAAAAAATCTTTTAAAATGCTTTTATTTAAAGTTTCATCCAGAAGAAAACTTGAAAACAAAAATAGTAGTAAAATAGTAGTAGTAATAGTAAGTAGTATTAGTAAAGAAGTATTTTATTGTGTTTGATTTTACATTTAGAAATTAACCTTAAAGTTACTAGTAGAAAATAGTACACAGTATTGTAAGATGTTCGCCAAATTGAACAATTTTGAATAATATTAATAAACTACTGAAAAATATTTTCCCTAAACTTAAATAAATCACTTTCGCAAATTGAATTAAGTTTCATAAGAATTTAATACAAAAATAAAAGCAAGGAGAAAAGGGAGGGATTAATACGCATCTGAAAATTTAATGCCCGTGTTTAAAATACGAAATTTTGATCCTTTAAATCTTCTAAAAGGTTTTTACATACTTTGCTTTATAGAAATTGGGATTTGTGTTTTATTTTTATTAAGGCTAGAATATCTGAAAAATAATTAAGACATTAAAGTAGAAATAACAAAACTATTATCTTATACTAGCTGCTCCGCGCGGTTTCACCCCCGTGGCTCCTTTCCTGTTGGTCGTAGCGTGATGATATATTATAGCCTATAGCCTTCCTCGATAAATGAGCTATCTAACACTGAATGAATTTTTCAAATCGGACCTTTAGTTCCCGAGATTAGCGCGTTCAAACAAACAAACAAACTCTTCAGCTTTATAATATTAAGTATAGATTTCAGTATCTAGATAAGACGAGAAAATCAAAGTCCACAAAACCTTTATAAAAATCATTGAATCAATTTGATTATAGAATCACAGATACTATAATCTATACTAATTACTAATCTATACTAATATTATAAAGCTGAAGAGTTTGTTTGAACGCGCTAATCTCGGGAACTACTGGTCCGATTTGAAAAATTCTTTCGGTGTTAGATAGCCCATTTATCGAGGAAGGCGATAGGCTATATATCTTCTCGCTAAGAACAACAGGAGCGGAGCACAGCTAGTACTAGATATACTAGTAGTTAATTTATAAGAACATCCCTATTGAAGTCAAAAACACACACACATACACAGCTAGTATGATAACTTATTTATTATGCTCTCATTGAGCTTTTAAGGCTCACATTGAATTTTTAAGTGTATATCTAGACAAAGCGTTAGCGAGTAATCATAATTTATAAGTAAAGATTTCGCCAAAGTTACTGCGCGAACTTTGAACAAAGTCATGTTAAATTTTACGATTCTTGAGCCATAATGGATCAGTGGTGATGTCATTAGATTGTAACTTTTAGCAATTTGAGTGTTATAGTAAAATTTTATTGAATTTACGGCCTATTTGAAAAGGGCAATTATTTTCGACAAAGGATTATCGGTTAAAGCTAGATATAGTCAGCTTTTTATGTACCTATTGTGGCTTGTATACCGATTTGTGTGAAAGAAGTATCATGCCTTTTCATTCAATAGTCTATAATGACTTCCAGAAAGATGTTTACATTATACGTAATGGGAAACTACCAACTAACTACAAGTAATTTTGTTGTATAATTTACTAGCGGTCCGCCCCGGCTTCGCCCGTGGTACATATTTCGCAATAAAAGGTAGCCTATTTTCTTTCTCAGGGTCTAAAGATTATCTGTGCCCAATTTCATCAAAATCGGTCCAGTAGTTTATGCGTGAAAACCATACATACATACAAACCTTTCCTCTTTATAATATTAGTATAGATTTATCCGCGATATCCAGATATTAATTTTATTTCTGTGTCTATTAAAATGAATAAGATAAGATACTTATCAGCTTCACGTAAAGCACTATATAGTTGAATACTTCAATTTCTTTAAACATTGTCTGAACTTTTTCATCAAAGCTTACCTTAACTAAATAATTTCTCTAACATTCAAAATTATTAATTCTACGTCTCATGGATAATTCCACAGATAACGAATAAATTCACTAAGTACTCCGAATAAAATTAGGTAATCCCAGAATGTTGTCATAAAGGAGATATTCAAAGTTCCTTACGCCCTTTTTAAGGGTTCCGTACCGAAACGGTAAAACGAGACAATGTTACTGAGACTTCGTTGTCTGTCTGTCTCCAGGCCTCTCATAAACCTTGATAGCTAGAACGCTGAAATTTTCACAAATGATGTATTTCCGTAAAAATTAAAAATTATATACACGGAACCCTTCGTGCGCGAGTCCGACTCGCATTTGGTCGGTTTTTTTATCGACGCTCGGCAGAACTTAAAACTTCGATTAAAAGCAGTTTTACTGGGTTCTTTCTAATAGTTTTAATCCACTTCAGGATAATCCATGTAATTAGATTAAGTATTATTCAGGACTTGTACTGGAGCTCAATCTTTATTAGTCACTTTTGTAAAGAAATGCTAGCTAAATGTATAAAACGTAGAAGTAGATGTAAAAAGATTTTCTTTCTATATACATTTTGTTTTATATTTTATCCGCTTAGAACAACCGAGGTTGTTGTGGCTTTATCTTGATAGTAAAGTTCATCCAAATTAGTTTAGCATTTTAACTATGAAAGCCAAATATTTTTTGAAAAACATCATGTCGAATAAAAATGTTATTAGAGTGTGCTTTTCCACATTTAAAATATGGATGAAAGTAAGCTTTTAATTGAATAATGAAATACATACAAACTAATAAAACAATTAGAAACTTGGTACAGAAAGAAAGAAAGAAAATACGTTTATTCGGCATCAGTAAGACACAATCATCACAAAACATTAATAAAAGCAAAACAAAAACATACAAGAAAGAAATGGAAAACAATAATAAAATAAAACAAAAAATAAATCAATGTAATATGAAAGTGCCCCCGTATCGCCAAAAAGGACCAAGTTCAGCATGTGCCAGGCATATTATGCCTGGCGCTGGTTTTCAACAAGCAGAATGTTATATTTTTTAAGGTGATGAATTAATTTTTCTAACATTTACGGCCCTTTTTAAACCTTCGTAATTTTTATATTATTAAAGTTGTCGTGATGAAAATTCTTGACAAGAAAGTTCAATAGTAACACAATACGTCTACCGTTTTAGAAACATGATTCCATGATATTTTCTCGATAGAAAAAAAATACAAAGTTCTCATTGTTATTTTTTTTTAATCTCTGGCATCTTCAAAATAACAAACGTAAAGTTACGACTTTTTGGATATTAACTATAAAATATACAACCTATACGTCTACCGTGTTAGAATTTTGAAATATGCGATGGTTTTGAAATAAACAAGAAATACTTGAAATTAGCGCGCGACCAGCCAATATAGCGAGAGCCGCCCTGTACCTTCCTACCCCGATCGCTGCACGAGTCATTCCCGCTACGGCCGTCACACGGGGAACTTGTGTCGCTTGCGCAATCGTAAAAAAGGGTGACAACACGATAAGACAAAATGAGACAAATGGGGACAATAAAGAAAATAAGAAGAAGAAACATAAAGGTTGGAGGAAAAAGAATGCTTACAATTGGAACAAATTAATGAAGTAAGTTGGTTTTATTTTAAATTTGATGATAATTGTATTATAGACGATGTTTGATATGTACCCCTGTTTTAAGTACATAACGAATGTGTAAGATTTTTTTCATTTATAGCATAAATAATCTTTTCAGAAATCCGGAATCCAGAAGGAAAATAAACCCACTGATTGTTCACAATGTGAACCCACTCCTTCGTAAGTACCTTTATTCAGTCAAAAATGTATATTATCAACGCTCTACTGGTTTTATCGCACGATTCCATTTTTAGCAAAAAGCAACAAAGTGCAAAGAAATAAAAAATCATGGTGAACTTAGTGGAAGTATGGTGGACGTAATATGGAATTATGGAACAGGAGCTCGTTGGAGTAGTTAGTATTATATTTTAAAAAAATACGAAAAAATTTCAAGAATTTCTTAGTAGGTGGTAGATAAGTATGTTGTATAAAGAATTTGATGTAGATATTTATTTCATTTATACTTACTACACCTGTGCGGGAAATTGCTTAGTACTAAAACCGGTTTATATTCATATTTACATAGTAATGTGAGTTTTCATTTCGAAAAATTTTGTGTAAGTATATTAAATTGAGTTCCTGGGTGATCTGGAAACACAATTGGGCCCGGAGGATGGCGCTGCAGTCACTCCTCCTAATCACATGAACCGATTTGGATGAATATTTGTGTGCACATTTCATTGTTGTGGGATGATTGGTTGATTTATGGTGATAAGCTCGTTCAAAAAGCATATTGTTAAAACATTAAACAAATTGTAATTTAAGTTTTTACTTTTTGGTTTCAATTTAGATATAATTTAATTTTTATGAAAAACTAGCGGTCCGCCCCGGCTTCGTCCGTGGTACATATTTACGTTTTCTCTACATAAAAACCATCCTCGTACTTCAAGGAATATAATAAAAAAAGAATTATCGAAATCGGTTCAGCCGTTCTCGAGTTATGCGCTTACCAACACATTTTGCGATTCATTTTTATATATAAGATTGTTAAAGCGGTGCCTACCTGTAATTTAGATACGTAAATACTAATGTTTATTTTAAGTAAATATTGAATTGTTTGAACAAAAAATTATGTATCTAGTTGGTAAGCCTTTTTTAAATAAATAAATAAATAAATAAATTCGTTTTCACATTAGCTAATATTATGTATTTTTGTTGTTAGAAAGTAAACTTAATTTAATGTTTATAATACATTATTATTGGTATAAATAAGCCAGTGTTCGTCTCACATTGCTGTACCTGCCTACCTATCCTACCAGGGCCTAACTTTGTTCTGGCTATTTTATTTTGATTATTTGTAATGAATAATTACAATTATAATAGAGTGCAAAAAATAAATACATGCGTCAATATATTTTGTGTTTTTTTTTAAACAATTTTTTTATTTAAAAAAATATCATTCCGACCGCGGCTTTGCCCGCGTGGAATTAGGTTATATCGTGAATCCTGTTTTATCCCACAGAAGTGTTCAGTTCGGATAAAAAGTATCCTATGTGTAAATCCAGGCAATTAGCTATATTTTATCAAAATTGGTAATGTAGTCTTGACGTGATTAAGTAACAACTAACAAAAAAATATACAAATTAACATCCAAAGTTTCGCATCAGTTTTACTGTATTAGCGATATCTTCCACTCTTGACTTTGACTGAGAAGAATTAGGGTTTATAACTTCTTTCAGAAATAGTACCTTTCATTTCTGGGCATGATGTAATATCTACGTCAGCATCAAATTCTATCTAAATCAATTCAGTAGTCCGCGTAATTAGGTACCATTTCATTTTTTCAGAGTAACAATATTTTTTGTTATTTTAAAGATTATTTATAACCTGTATTATTTTGTAATAAAGTAAACATTACGAAATAATAATAATTAATAATTATTAATAATGTCTAAGTAGTTGTTAAAAAGAAGATAATTTTGTGTTTATAAGCAAGAAAATAAAACCAATAAATCAACAATTAAATATATGTATAACAATATTATAAGTTATAACTGTATGACGACTCCATACATGTTTGTCCCGAGTCGGCCAGCGGCAGCGCGGCGAGTATGCAAGAATGACTTCGCGCACACCCGCGTTCGCGATAGCGAGCTATTAGACTCCGCCCGCCAAGCAGTGGATTTTTTTTTGTGTATCGTCTTAAGAGGGAGAAAAAAATACTCTACAATCTACATCATTTCTGGTCAAATAAAAACTTTCCTACAAATGAAACCCTATAGCAAGACAGGAAAGCCTCATATTTATGTAAACACTAACAAGTAAATAACGTATCGTATTGCGATAGACAAAACGAATAACATAGCACTGTCCTTGTTACATATAATTGGATCGAGCCATACGTTATATAATAAACAACATGATGTTATGTTGGTATAGTAAGCAATTCATCTAGTGGTTTTTATACATTTTTGGCTGACCAAGACTACATATTTTAACATACCTTTCTTCTTTTTCTTCTGTCCTTTGCCTAGGTCAAACCTAGCAATTTAATTTTATCGACCTGGCTTCCTTTTGTAATGGTTGCCTAGAAGAGAGCACTACTAAGTGATTAGGCCATCTATAAAACTTTATCTACTGCATTTTTTTATATAATACTAGCTTACCGCCCGCGGCTTCGCCCGCTTTATCTAAAACCTAATAAATTATATACTAAAACCTTTCTCTTGAATCACTCTATCTATTAAAAAAAACCGCATCAAAATCCGTTGCGTAGTTTTAAAGATTTAAGCATACAAAGGGACATAGGGACAGAGAAAGTGACTTTGTTTTATACTATGTAGTAATCTAGTAAAAGCTTCCTATGCCTATGCATAAACTCTTTAATAAATCTATATTTATTAAAGAGTCCTACGTAAATTAAAACCAAGGATCGAATATAGAGATTTTTTGGCCTATGATATCAAGCTCAAAACTTAGTTATTTTCAGTTTTCCAACAGCAGCTTTGATTGAATGTCCTCCACACATGGCAGGAATTTCTCATACCAATTTGGAAGCCCCTATTTCATCCTTGAAGTAATGTCCTCGTGATGAAAACTAGCGTCAAAAGTTCAATCGATATATTTTTAGAATTTCATCAAATCCAAAGTATCGGTCCTCAAAATAATTTATTTATGTATTATGTACTGTTTTGAACCTCATGTAGTAAGAAAAGCATTTTATCATTCCCATTTAGAACCATATAAAGAGTCTGATATTTAATTTTAAATAGCTTTAAAAAAAATGCGAAATTTTTAATTAATAGAAAAATTAGATCACACGGCGGGACTCGAACCCGGTGTATCTATATTCTATATGTATATTTCTTCTATTCTTTAAAATAATCTCACTTGTAAATGATTGTTATTTTCATGCATTCAAACTTTCGCATCATTTCACACTTGCGTACGTAGGTTTTTCTTATACAAGCAAAGTGTGACCGTAAACAACCTTCTCCCAACTATCCTAACAATATATAACAATTTGTAGGAATAAAATAAAAATAACAACCTGATACCGACTTCGTTATTTGATGTCGTAAATATAGTACATAACAAGCAGGCAGGGTTGGCAGTGATGTAAAAATTACATTCATGGCTAAATTATTTTCATGGCGTTTGTATTGTCACAATGTATATGGAATGTATTAAATATACAACGAACAGTTGTTATTGTATTTAAGTATGTTATTGTGTTGATACACCAAAATAATAAAGGCATAAAAGGGTAAGAGCGATATTACTTATAATATGTTTTGTGTTTTGTGAAAATCTCACTGTAGGTAGACAAACTAACTATAATTTTTTGAGTTATTTAGCATTCTATGGGTGATGTCAATTACCTACTCAATAAATTTCGTTTACTTCTCTGTGTGTGATAATGGGTTATAAAAATTATAATTATTTTGCATACAGTTTTGAATAGACATACCTACTTGGTACTTATTGAGTTTGATTGTAGTAAAAAATAATACTTACTTTTTACCCAACTCGCTACTTAAATATCTGCTTTCTACAAAATTTACTTCACAATTTCAATAATAATATACTTTACTACTTCAAATAGAAATAATATTGTTAAAATAAATACTATTTTTGCGACAGCCCTACGTCTGAAATACGAGTTTAAGATAAACTAAGCTACTTTCGAAATAATAGTAATCGATTTCAGGTTTACATTATTTGTTTTAATAGAATATCGTTTAAACGAGGGAAAAAGGGATTTAAATGGACAATTTAATAAGATACATTTGTGTAAAATCGTCCATAAGTAAAAGTCTGTATTACGAATACACTACTAAACAGCTAAAGCTATTTGCATGGAATTTTGCATAGTGATAGATAATACATACAAGGTCAATCTGTAATAACAAGGTCAATTGTTTAAAAAACAATCTAATAAGAGACTATATATATCTTTATCTAAGCTTAAACGTGGAACATAGAGTAGCATAATTTATTTATGCTAACTATATAACTCTATAACTGTGGTAGCACCCCCAATATTTTACTATTCACTACCGGGAATCGAACCCAGGATCCTTCGTTACTACGCTCTCGCGTAATCCATGGTAGTCTAGACTCTAGGCTGTCCGACTTATATATAGATGTCGGACCGCAATATATAGGTACAATACAACAGAATAATAACTAGTAACTATAGTACAGCTTTCCGCCCGCGGCTTCGCCCGCGTTTACAAAGAAAAAACCCTAGTAGTTCCAGTTCCCGTGGGATTTCCGGGATAAAACCTATCCTATGTGGTAATCCAAGTTACAATCTATACGTGTGTTTAATTTCATTGTAACCGGTTCAGTAGTAATTGCGTGAAAGAGTTACAAACATACATACACATACACCCATCCTCACAAACTTTCGCATTTATAATATTAGTAGGATACAATAAAACTTACCACATATTATAGTTATTACATTATGTAAGTTGTCTGTTGTGTTGTAACCATGTTTGATTGCAAATAAATGATTTGATTTGATTTGATTTGAGGATAGTAGGATAGGATATACAATTTAGGGGGTGCATATAGGGTATTGTAGTCCTTACATCTCCAATCAATAGTTGCAGACGTGTTATTTGAACATCAATCGCATAAGCAATCCCATCTTAATCCCAGTGGAACATAATCGCACTTAATTAAGGATTACATCGTTGGTTAGCGCAATGTCAGATAATGTAATTGTATGCTATTATTGAAAATTATGACTATCCCTTAATGTGTTTTAGTGATGATTAACGTTAATTAACAGTTTGTTAGATTATGTTTTTAAATTCAGTACGAAATGGGGGATCTTAATGTGATAGAGTTATTATTTTTGAGTGCTTGTAAGTAAGCGATACTGTCTCTTGTTTTCTATATCTGCTGTGATGTGTGTATGTGTGTATATTTGCTGTATATATCTTCTGTGACAATAAAATAAATCGGTGTAATTTTATTCGCTCACTGAAAAATGGATCGAATGTGTTTTGCACACACAACATTATATAATTATTTCTTCCAGAAGACTATACTTATAAACGATATCATAGTTAAAATCTCTTACGTTTGTTTGTATGTTTATTTGTCTATCGTATAAATCCAAATCAAAATAACATTAAAATAATAAATACTTAATAATAAAAATCTTTATATTTTATCCATACCTTCAATTACACTGTGTATGTCACTCATTTTATATAAGCACAGTACTTAAAACTAACTAAAAACTATTAAAAAAACTATTCTTTTCATTACCCAAATCTAGTACAGTAAATAATACCAAAATTTCGAAATAAAAGTTAAAAGGCATTCCCACGTGCATACAAAACACGATTGGCAAAAAGCATTCAAAATTCGCAATAAACATTTTAGTCACAACTATTTTAAATTTCAAAAGTGAAATTATCCACTCCAGCTGAATTAGCCGGCCATTCAAAAGGGCTGAATTAAAATAATTGAGAAAAAAAAAATATAGTTACGCTCTGCCGGCGAGCGACGTTCAAATAAAAGGACGATTGATTCGAATACCTGTACTATAGTCTGAGAGCGAAATGAATAGAATTGCTTGTTATATATTTTTTTAAATTGCTGCGTAATAGTGTGATTCCGTTTAACTTTAGTGTTCTGAATTATTGGTTGTTTAATTAGTGCAAAACTGTGAATTATTTGGTGATTTAAGATTATTGTGTGAAACAGAATGTTTGTGTATGTATGTATTTTGAAATCGGTTTAAAGTGTGAATAATTGTTTGCTCTTTTTTATTGTAATATAGAACTAATTTCGTTGGAATTTAGTATGTTAAAAACTAGACTATTAAATGGACAAATACTAAAATTAAGGTAACATGGAATCAGTTACCGAATCCGACTCGCACTTGGCTATTGTTATAACTAAGGAACGCACTTGACCGTTTTTTAGCCACGAAATCTTTACATATTATTCAGTACTAATCTAGTTTTCTGCTAGTGAAAAAAAAATTAAAAACAGGTAGTAATTTTGCATTTCAGTACACAATATTTCCTCTTTATAACAAAGCAAGAGAAATGTTTGTTAAACCGTGACATTGTTCTAAAATGAACTATTTTGTAATGCCCCGGTTAATAAACCCGTTTTATTCAGCCCAGTGACATGTTAAATGTGGGACCGAAGTAATTCCAGTTTGTAAACTTCGTTATTCGCACCACTGAACATCAGAGGTGAAATTAAAATTTATATAGTTTAGTCTATACATAATGTTCATGATTAGGCGGTTTCGTTCTATTTACATGCGTGTATTACCTAAACTGATGAAACTAAATTAATTATACTTTTACCTTATATACCTTTCTAGAAAACAAAACTACTCAATGAAATCATGGCTAGGCTTCTGTTGGTCTTAGCGTGATGATAATATACATATAGCCTATAGCCTTCCTCGATAAAGGGACTATCTAACATCAAAATAAATTTTCAAATCGGACCAGTAGTTCCTGAGATTAGCGCGTTGAAATAAACAAAATCTTCAGCTTTATAATATTAAGTATAGATTAACAGCTCGTCCCGGCTCCACCCGGGACAACCTGCGATAAAACATCTTAAAATATAGTCTATGTTCTTCAGGGATAATGAAGGATTCTAATGGTAATTTTTTTTTAAATTAATAGGTCCATTAGTTTCGGAGCCATTCAATTTAAACAAACAAACAATCAAATATTTCCACTTTATAATATTAGTGTAGAATGTAGATGTTGTGATTTACAATAACAATTATTTTAATTATTTGAGTATTAGGCTAGCAAAACTATCCTTAAACTTGAAAGTCAGTTTAAAGAGCTCAAAAAAATTTTCAGGCATATTTATATTTATACAATACTAGATTTCCGCCCGCGGCTTCTCCCGCTTTGTCTAAAACCTAATAAATTATATACTAAAACCTTCCTTTTGAATCACTCTGTCTATCAAAAAAATCGCATCTAAATCCGTTGCTTAGTTTTAAAGATTTAAGCATACATAGGGAAATAGAGACAGAGAAAGCGACTTTGTTTTATACTATGTAGTGATAGCAATGCCTAAAAACCGCTCGCGCTATTTTCAGACTTGTGCCTCCATACAATTTAGGTGGCTGACCTACACCTACCCGACTACAACACAATATCATGTTTTACGGGCGACTTCGTCCATCAAATTGATTTTGGATAATGTTATTTCTGAAGGGAACAGGCTTGTCATCAATTTTATATCAGATCAAGTCAATAACTCAGTGAATAAGGAACAATGGAAGGTAAATTAGTTTTTGGGGGACGCAAATTCGATTGTCTGTGCCGAAGATTGGAGATAACATGAGATACGTCGAACCAATGATGGTAATTTAATAGAGATGATCAAAAGACAGGCTTTTTGATATCTTCTTCTAGCTTCGCCCGCTTTGTCTAAAACTTAACAAATCATATGCCTTTCTCGAGAACCATTCTATTTATTAAAAACACATCAAAATCCGTAAAGAATTTATCTCTACAACTACTATATAATAATATTATGTATATAAAATTAGTTACCACACTCCTCCGAAACGGCTGGACCGATTTTTATGATTAACTTTTGTGTTATCAGCATCTAGTTTTCATACGTCATTATATTAAGTGTAGGGCAGAATATCAATGCCGAGTGAGCTAGTAAATTTCAAATAAAAACCCGATTGATCATAACCTATCACATATTCACAAAGTATAATGAAAAACGGGCCAATATCATGTAAAGACGGTTCAAAAGCAAAGTTCCACCATTAATATGATAGTTTAATAAACTGCCGTCTCGGTAACAAGTTGGCAAGTAGGTCACACTATCCCGACTTGCAATGCACTTTACTTAGACTTATTCTGTACGGTTTCAACACTTTTCTGTTTGTTATATGTTTTTATATTACACTAGCTCATGTGTTAGTCTGATGTATATATACTAATATTATAAAGCTGAAGAGTTTGTTTGTTTGTTTGTTTGAACGCACTAATCTCGGGAACTACTGGTCCGATTTGAAAAATTCTTTCGGTGTTAGATAGCCCATTTATCGAGGAAGGTTATAGGCTATATTTCATCACGCTACGGGCAACAGGAGTGGAGCCACGGGGGTGAAACCGCGCGGAGTAGCTAGTAATCTATATTACTGTAAAGTTTCATCCAAATCAGTCCAGGATTTTCGTGAAAGAGTAATAAAATTACATACATCTCACAAACGCATTTATAATATTAGTAGGATGAGTAGTTGAGGTTTCGTCCTCATTATTATATCTATTATTTAATCTTATACCTATAACTTGATCCTACAATAAATAAATAAATAAATAAATATTATAGGACATTATTACACAAATCGACCTAGTCCCACAGTAAGCTCAATTAAGGCTTGTGTTGTGGGTACTAGGCGACGATAAATATAATATTTAATAAATACATATATAGATAATAACACCCAGACCCAAGAACAAATAATTGAGTTCATCACACAAATATTTGCCCTGACCGGGGATCGAACCCGGGACCGTCGGCTCAGTAGGCAGTTACATTACCACTGCGCCAACCGCGTCGTCAATAGATAACTTGATACTTTAATTTGCGCAAATTATAGTAAAACATTTGTACAAGACAATTAGTATTATAATTTGTGGTTAAGTACAGTTAAATTCACCAAATATTTCAATCAAATTAATTAAAATGTCTCAGCAAATCAGCACAACATTTTTTCAGTATAAATTCTTCTAAGTTTTGAATCTAAATGTAATAAAGATAACTATCGAAACACTAAACATAGTCTACTAAATTAACAAAAACCAAACATAAAAACTATTTTTTTGTGTGTAATTAAAGTTATAAACAAAGGTTTTATATACTTCATAATATTCTAAATATCATTTCATAAATGTCAAGTGTAGAACCTGAACAACAGTGTAAGACTAATATATCTAAACCACAAAGTGCCGTTCAATAAAGTAATATACGCAGATTCTCTCCTACACGCTTGTATAAAGAAAATGGCGTCAAACAATGAACTTTTTCATTATAACTTATACTCACAATACATGTCACTTACAATAAGTTTTAAGCACAATATGTGTCTCTATAACGGATTGCCAAGCAAATTGAAAAGTGTAAACTCATTCATTGTATTCAAAAAAACAATTATCGAAACACATCCTGGAAGGGTAACCTATTAAAAACTCGAATTTCTATTACCCGAATCTTAAAACCCCGAAAACGGTTGTTAGAACTTTTAAAAGACAGATGTAATGAATGACAAATTTTTAAAATTCCTTTTTTAATTTCCCAGATGAATCAATTTCCAGATGCACCAAAACCAGATTTTTAAAAAGTATTTTTTTGTTTCCCGTATTCTCATAATACAGATCTTATTATACCAGATTCTCAGAATACTTTTTTTTGTTTCCCATCGTACCATTTTCCAAATAAACTATTGCCAAATTTTCATAATTTTTTTATTTGGTTCCCATATAATCGTATAACAGATAAACTATTGCCAGATTTTCATAATCTTTTTATTTGATTTCCATACAATCGAAATTATACCTTTACAATCGACTGAAAATAAACATTGTCAGTAAGTAAATTTATTGTTTTACTTGTCCATTACAGACCGGTTTTAGTGTCAAAGTCGACTCAGTAGGTTAGGTTTGAACTACGACCCCCACGCTAGAACTGACTCGCTATTGTTTTACTTGCCTATTACAGAAAGGTTTAAGTATCAAATTCGACTCAGTAGGTTAGGTTAGGTTTGAACTGTGAACCCCCATGCACGAGCCGAGCGAGCGAAGCGAGCGTGCCGCGGCAGCGGCCGGCGAGTGCCAGAACCGACTCGCTATTGTTTTACTTGCCCATTACAGAAAGGTTTAAGTGTCAAATTCGACTCAGTAGGTTAGGTTAGGTTTGAACTGTGAGCCCCTGCGCACGAGCCGAGCGAGCGAAGCGAGCGTGCCGCGGTAGCGGCCGGCGAGTGCCAGAACCGACTCGCTATTGTTTTACTTGCCCATTACAGAAAGGTTTAAGTGTCAAATTCGACTCAGTAGGTTAGGTTAGGTTTGAACTGTGAGCCCCTACGCACGAGCCGAGCGAGCGAAGCGAGCGTGCCGCGGCAGCGGCCGGCGAGTGCCAGAACCGACTCGCTATTGTTTTACTTGCCCATTACAGAAAGGTTTAAGTGTCAAATTCGACTCAGTAGGTTAGGTTAGGTTTGAACTGTGAGCCCCTACGCACGAGCCGAGCGAGCGAAGCGAGCGTGCCGCGGCAGCGGCCGGCGAGTGCCAGAACCGACTCGCTATTGTTTTACTTGCCCATTACAGAAAGGTTTAAGTGTCAAATTCGACTCAGTAGGTTAGGTTAGGTTTGAACTGTGAGCCCCTACGCACGAGCCGAGCGAGCGAAGCGAGCGTGCCGCGGCAGCGGCCGGCGAGTGCCAGAACCGACTCGATATTGTTTTATTTGCCCATTACAGAAAGGTTATAGTGTTAAAATCTATTCAGAAGGTTAGGTTAGGTTCGTGCTGCGTCCCCCTGGAAGGATTACGTTTTGCTGGATATCGTTTATTTGAATTTCAAAAATCTGGACATTGTTTGTCTGGATATAAATTAACTGTATTTCAAAAATCTGGACATTGTTTGTCTGGATATCAATTAACTGTATTTCAAAAATTTGTGTTTTAAAAATCTGGCTTTCGTGCATATGGATTACGGTCATCTGGATTTTGTGCATTTAGATTTCGTATGTCTGGAACTCATTCGTCTGGATTGTAAAACGTCGTACAAATAAAGAAATGGGCAAATGAAATTCGGAGTTGCGATTATATGGCAAACAAAACTTCGAAATTTTAAAATTCGGGGTTATGAAAAAATGTCCAAACGTTTTCTGGATTATGATATTCGGAATATTAAAATTCGAGATTAAGATAGGTAACCTCCTGGAAGACCACACGCTCAAACTTTGAATGCAATGAATGAGTAGGTACCTAACCTAACTTAACTAATGTAAATAACCTACTCTAAATATTTAACTAACGAATGTTATTTTTTATACATACCTATGTTTAAAATTAAGTTTCTCATGTAAGTGACTTATTGTCTTAATGGGAATAAATGTCTTTAAACTTTTTTTTTTTATATTATCTATATTTATTAAAAATGAAACCCGTTTTCCTTGGTCACGGCATCACGCGTGAACGGGTAGACCGATTTCGATAATTTTTATTATATTCCTTGAAGTACGAGGATGGTTCTTATGTAGTGAAAACGTAATGTACCACGGGCGAAGCCGGGGCGGACCGCTAGTTTTATATATCTCTCTATAACTATAAGAATGATTGTTTTTCTGTGTATATACCCTTATGGTGGTTTGCAAGATATTCCTGAGTCAATTCGTAATATACTTGTATAGTACTATGCTTCTAAATTCTACAGAACAATTTGTAACTTGAAATTGATATTTTTGGTTTTATGGCATTCAAATGCTTTATAAATATAAATTTATAAAGAATAGAAAAAATTCGATCACAAGCGGGACTCGAACCCGCATCCTTTCCCGGTGTGTCCCTTAGACACATAAAACCGAAAGAATAGAATGAATTCGATCGTTCTGGCGGGTCACGAGTGGCTGAATTGGTCAGGCATCCGCCCCGGAATGGCGCGAAAGGAGCGGGTTCGAGTCCCGCTAGTGATCGAATTTTTTCTATTCTTTATAAATTTATAATTTGTAACTTGTTTAGTTTTCATAATATGTCTTGCACGAAATTAGGTTGTTATATAGTAAAAGCTTAAAAGCCAGACGACACCTATTTTCTGACGGATTAAACGTGTTTAATTGAGTATTGATAGTATGTACTACTATCGTATGCCTACCCACTTCAAAGGGCCAATTTCCAAATATCAGGTGGTAAAGGTTTATAAAAACATCACTTAGTTCATGTATTTTCTTACGGGTGATTTTCACATAATATGTTTTGGAATATACAGTAAAAATACGATGCCAAACTTTTTGTTTTTATTCACTTATAATACCACAAGGGCGTTTGTCCACTACAAGGAATTTTACGGTCCGGCATTCCGATTTTTTACGGTCCGGTATGGCACGCAATTAATCTAAATACTAGCTTGTGCACTATACGTAATTTTACTGTCCGACATTTTACTTTTCCCTATTCCGGATGGTTTTTTGAGTTTACGAGTCGCTGTAGGTATAATTGTTTTCGAGTGCCCACTTGCTTGGATTTTACTCTTTTTATTGCATATGCCAATTGAAAGCAAGCTCTTGTTTTACTTTCTTTTAGGTGGCAATGAGATTTGAGAAGTCGGTATTGTTATTTTATATACATTGACCAAGCATTGACCTATAATTATTATCTAAGTAAGTGTTGGTAAGTTAAAGTTCAAGTGGGAATAGATTTAGCTCCTCGTCACCGATTAAAATAAATAAGTGAAACACGCATTTTAAATCTCTTACGGAACTTTACTTTTTATTATAACGAAGTAATATAATATTTCACCTTCTATATTTTTTACTCGTTTCTTGTAAAATGCAAAAACAATCATTTATGATAGCATTATACCGCCAAACTTCCTTGAACTGTACAGCACTGATCCGAGTAAAGACGGACAGGTGCACAAGCAATTCATCGGTTTTTTCATGCCACACCGGACCGTAAAAAATCGGAATGCCGGACAGTAAAATTCCTTGTAGTGCACAAGCGCCCCAAGAGCTTCAAAATTATCGGGTATTTTCCGATAGGTTCGTTGCAAACAAATGAAGGAGGCAAGTTTTTAGTCAAGGTTAAAAAAATCACGAGCGCGAAGCGCGAGTGATTTTTACTGAAAAACTTGACGACTTTATTTGTTTGCAGGGAACCTTGAGGGAAATGCCAGATAATTTTGAAGCTCGTGTGGTATTCGGGAGATTATTTTTCCGTCCCAAATGTCGGCCAATAATTTCACAATTGAATTGAACCTGTCAGTTTGACGTCAACGACCAGAGAAAATTTTCAAAAAATTATCAGTATAATACCATGTAGGTTGTACCACGTGACGTCGAATGGTGCAATTCTATTGGTCGCTATTTGGGTCGGAAAAATAATCTGTATTATTGCCTCACTATAATATAACTTATAGTGAGGCTTCAAAAAATAGACATATATTATTGGAACCTATAGCTCAAGTATATTATACTTAAATCCCGTAAAAAGAATCGGTTACAATTGAGTCTTCAGATATATCTTTCGTTGAAAACCAAATAATAGCGCGACACAACTCGCGCCTAGCGTCATCTATCGATTGACGTGGAACTGTTAATTTTAGAATTTAATAGTATCTTACATATAAATTTACTTTTTAAACTTGTAAAATAACATAAAAAACATAATAGTTGTCTGTTTAACTTATATCATACTAATTTAATATTATAATGAACGCGAAAGTTTGTAAGAATGGATACATGCATAAGTTTGTTATTCTTTCACGTAAAAACTAGTGGAAGGATTTCGATGAAATTTTACAGGAATATAGGTTTACATTAGAATTACACACGAGCTAAGGAAAACTGGATTTTGCACGCGTGTTCGTCCGCGGGTGACACCGTGCCGATCCCATGCCGAGTTCTTTGTATGGGGTTTTTTTTTCGAGGTATAGAACTTTAAATTGCAATTAAACAATAATTTATGAATAAATAAAATTTATAGGGGTTACAATATATTCATTGCTTCAAAGTAACATGCCTATTAAGTATTAAGTAAAAAGTCAGTACTTAAATACTTAAAATTAAGAAATAAAATAAAACAAAATATATCAACATCGTTAAACGAAATTCGTAATTGGAAATTTGCTTTCATTAATTTTAAACCTATCCAATTTATTTGGAACGAGAACTTTGGATCTCAGTAGACGAATAAGTTTGTCCGTTATAATGTCTAAAGATTAAAATAACTTCATTATTATAATTCATTTGATGGCGAGCAAATGTTATTAATTGATAAAAATTATTTAATACTTTTTAGTGAATCAAAGTTACTTGCTACATTTCAATTAAGTCATCGAGATCAGACAAAAATGCTTATAAAATAAAAACTACTGGGCCTATCTGAATAAAAATTAATTAATAAAAAATTATTTATGGGACCAATTCGACACCAATCCGCATCAAACAAAAAAAGAATCACGTAAATCGATTCAGAAACCTCGGAGTAATCGGTGTACATACATAAAAAAAACATACCGGCCGAATTGATAACCTCCTCCTTTTTTTTGAAGTTGGTTAAAAATAGTTGTACTTAGTACTACGTTAATATCTACTTTATACTTCTCTCAATGTTTTTTTTCTATGAATTCATCATTTATGATACAATACTTGTTAGCGAATGTATCGAAAATAATGAGAAGGAACGCAAACACAGATTCTGACGCATGTATTAATAACATTATTAGTACAAAATATATCCTAAATAGCAATAGATTTTTGTACGGCGTTGCGGAATAATGGATTACAGCAGTATAGAAATAGTACCTATGACACAGATGCCGTAATGACCCCTAAATTTTTCAACACTATGGCCTGTAGTCTAATAATTAATTATTTATCTTTTTAATTTGCTTATAACAAACATTTTGTTTTCATTAATCTTGATATCTTACTCAAATTACATTTGACTGTCAATTAATGACGCAAAAACGGAAAAGTGGACAATTTAGCATCTTCAAACGATTTAACAATTAATGAAAGGGCAGTAAGGGCCATCAGATCAACGGTTTTTCGTTCATTACAGTTGGCGACGCAGGATTCACTAACGATGATAATTATTACTAAGGACATTGCTGCACTTACTGATGGGTTGATTGTATTGGCTTAGTTATTGACGCGAGTGGATAAGAGTATATTTTATAGTGGTAACAAACTGGTGTAACAATTCGGTGGTCAATAAGAATATTATGTATTATGACGTTTTAAAAGAAAGTATTGAATTTTGATTTCACCGGGCTTGGTAAATGTATCATATGAAATACAGAGCATTTTATTCATTTTGGACGTCATGTTTCTATAGTGCTTAAAATTACATAATCGATATCAAAACTTTAGCTCTCTTATTTTGATCAGCATTTGTATAAAAATGTGGTAAGAATAAGTTAACTATACTCAACCAATTCATAGAGTAAAAACAGTTTTTAAAATAATATGCAAGCTTCTATCTCATATTATCTGTTTAATTACTATAAAAATGTGTGGAACAAGTAACCTAGAGCTATCGCGTATCGCGCGTATCGTAGCCGCGATCGTAGCAGCGATCGTAGCCGCGTTCGTAGCCGCGATCGTAGCGGCGATCGTAGCAGTGAACGTAGCCACGATCGTAGCCGCGATCACAGCCGCGATCGTAGCCGAGATCGTAGCCGCGATCGTAGCCGCGATCGTAGCAGCGATCGTAGCCGTAATCGTAGCTTCCACAGTATAAAAAATTTGAGAAGCATTCTGAATATAATATCATACCTGTACATAGCGCATACAAATATCTTCATAGTGAGTAAGAATAAGTAAGTTACTCCTATAACGATACGAGATAATAGCTTTCATGGTATAAAAATGTAAGGAGAATAAGCTAGCTACTATCTCAAACACACTTACTATTAAAATAATAGTAGTAGAATAGAGCTACTATCTTACAGTAAACGGGCCACGACGCTAGTCACGTCATACCTGGAAACTTTGATAATTAGGAAATAAAGCAAATTGGCGTCGGGTAAACCGAACGTGCCTTCTGTACAGGGATCAATTTATTAAATACGTATTATTGACAAAGTTTGTACATAATCCAATTGTACGGTTTATTAAATTAGGTTTAGTTGAACCCTTTCGAGTGTTTATTACATTTCATGTGTATTTAATTAACTGTAATTGTTTCTGAAGATCCAAATAAATTAATGAATATACATTGACTTGGCTATTCTTTAAAATGCTGTATGCTTTTACAAAAATAAATAGAACAGGCTTAAAGACAAGTGTTGCACGACCAAAAAATGGTTTAATACTTAGGTACAGATATTATTAAAATGTAGTGTTATTCTTGTATAGCATAAATGTCGTCAAAAATATTTGAGACTACCCATTGGTAGTTAGTAGGTTGCTCGATTGAGCTTGACAGAATCAGGAAAAACAATCAATTAATTCATAATTGGCGGAATAAACTCCAAATAACCAAAAATTAATTTAACAGTCGTACTGAAAATTTCTTGTTTTAATTATGTTCAAAATAAAAGCTCAATTATTAGTTCATTATTTTTAAGAATAATGTGTTTTTTAGGGTTCCGTAGCCAAAATGGCAAAAACGGAACCCTTATAGTTTCGTCATGTCCGTCTGTCCGTCTGTCCGTCTGTCCGTCTGTCACAGCCGATTTACTCGGAAACTATAAGTACTACAGTGATGAAATTTGATGGGAATATGTGTTGTATGAACCGCTACAAAAATATGACACTAAATAGTAAAAAAAAGAATTGGGGGTGGGGCCCCCCATACATGTAACTGAGGGATGAAATTTTTTTTTTCGATGTACATACCCGTGTGGGGTATCAATGGAAAGGTCTTTTAAAATGATATAAAGTTTTCTAAAAAACATTTTTCTTAAAGTGAACGGTTTTTGAGATATCAGCTCTCAAAGTCGTAAAAAGTATGTCCCCCCCCCTCTATTTTTATAACTACGGGGTATAAAATTCTAAAAAAAATAGAGGTGATGCATGCTAATTAACTCTTTCAACGATTTTTGGTTTGATCAAAGTATCTCTTATAGTTTTTGAGATAGGTTGATTTAACTGTAATTTATTATATTTGCTGCTACGGAACCCTTTGTGCGCGAGCCCGACTCGCACTTGGCCGGTTTTTTTTTTAAATAAGTGTATTCTTTTTTATATAAATAAATACATTAGGGGACTTTAAATATTATGCTAACATCTAAATACATAGTTTTCTTGTGATAAATTGAAGTCCCTTGTCCCCTGAGGTAAGGGGCATTTCACATCTGTTTCACTGATCGATTTACTTTACGGGCAAGTAAGTGATCAACCTTCTATGCATGGCTGAGTCAACGGGATTCGTAGCAATATCAAAGACTATGCTTATACTATTTTAATAGTGTAATAGAGTAGGTAATATGATGTTATATATTACAAGTGATAACTGCGTTAAAAACAACCGACTTCAAACTTGCACTTGCAACATTTACAAATACAGACCAAATGCTCATAAAATAAAAACTACTGGGCCTATCCGAATAAAAATTTTTATGCAATTCGACACCATCCCGCATCGAACAAAAAAAGAATCACGTAAATCGGTTCAGAAACCTCGGAGTAATCGGTGTACATACATAAAAAATAAACATACCGTCCGAATTGATAAACCTCCTCCTTTTTTTGAAGTCGGTTAAAAATACATTTATATGTATAGCATTACAATGATGTGAATATGAAAATAAGATGAATTTTAAGGAATATAAAAACATCGATATTTTGATCTACTTTTACGTAACTGTTGATAATTAGAATTAAATGCTAATACATTAAAAAATTAATAGAATAACGCTCTATGACCTTCTGCTTTAAAACCAGCTTCCTGTTAAATGTTTTCAGGTGAAGCTGATTCCGAGATATCCCAATTATCAGCCAATGAATGAAATATTTAGTAACCTCAGTTTATTCAAACTATTTTCATCCCTGCTATCCCAGATCGTAATGGATGTCTACTTCAAATTCAATCAAGATCAGTTCATCAGTTTTCACGTAAAAACGTACAAACACAAATGCATTTATTATCATAAACTTTCACATTTATAATATTTACAGTATTAGTGAGTTAGGACTGTTTAGCTACAAACCTAAAAGCACAGCTTAACTGTAGAATAATATTCATGATACCAGCTAAATTATAATAGAAATGTAATAAATTCACCAATTCAACTGCTCATCAATTGCTAACCAATTAATAATTTTGCGGGTCAGGTATTCTGCTAACCAAACCGTATTATTTGTTGATGGTATAAATCATTATTTTCAATACAATATAACTTTGCCAATTGCAGAATCTATTGTTATTGTTTCATACAAAAGGTATTTATTATTTATACATAGATCTGTATTTTTTTTTTTTTTTTTTTTTATTAGAGATTAGGCAAGCATTTGACCATCGCTTCGCCTGATGGAAAGCGATAAGCATGGTCTAGGATGGAGCATGCTGACCTAATAGATGCCTATTCACTTTTCTTTTGAATAAGTCCAGATTGTAATTATCAGGGAACACGCAGGCCGGAAGATTGTTCCATTCCCTACTGGTACGCACGAGAAAGGAAGAAGCGTGACGCTTAGTGCGTATAGGTGGAATGTCGATGACATAGGGGTGGAGACCAGCACCGCGTCGACTCGACCGGTGGTGAAAAGGAGAAGCAGGTATCAGGATGTGCAGTTCTTCAGCACATTCACCATGATAGATCCTGTAGAAGACTGCCAAACTAGCCACTTTTCGACGATGTTCCAAGCTGTGCAATTTCGAGGTCGTGAGGGCCTCATTCCCGATAAGCCTTATCGCTCGTTTTTCAATCGAGTCCAAGGCGCTAAGTTGGTATTTTGCTGCACCAGCCCAAAGGTGAGAACAATACTCCACACCCGACCGAACTTGAGCTTTATAAAGGTTTAGAAGCTGTTCCGGTGTGAAGAATTGCGCCACTTTGGAGAGAATTCCCAGCTTCTTGGCGGCAACTTGCACCTTGGACTCAATGAAGGTTTTGAAGTTGAGGTTAGAGGAGAGCTTTAGGCCTAGAAGCTCCAGTTCATTGGACAATTCCAAGGACACATCCTGAAAACTAGGTGTTAAATTTAAATCGGTGCGTTTAGCTGTAAACAGGCAGGCCTGTGTTTTCGAAGAGTTAAACTTAACCAAGTTGGCATCGCCCCATTCGGCCACTGATTTTAGAGTAAGGTTCAACCGTTCAACCATAGCCTCTCTTTGTGCCGCCAAAATATTATTGCTCGTCTGCGCTTCGGATATGTAACTGTCTACAACTGTGCTGTCATCAGCATAACCATATATGCTCGGACCTAACAGATCATTTATATGAAGCAGAAATAAAGTAGCAGACAGTACTGATCCTTGAGGAACTCCAGCGTTAATGGGTAGTAGATCAGACGCACAACCATCGATCACAACACGAAGTGAACGCTCACCCAAGAAATCAGAGATCCAGTTGCGCAGGCTAGGACAGATCCCATATGCTGGAAGTTTGTTGATAAGGCCACTGTGCCAGACCTTGTCAAATGCTTTCGAAATGTCGAGGGATACGGCTACTGCCTCCCCGTGCTTCTCGATAGCAGAGCCAAAAGTATGAGTGAGGTGAACCAGAAGGTCCCCAGTAGACCTGTTACGTCGAAATCCGTATTGATGATCGCTGAGGAGATCGTTACCTTCTAGATACCTCAGAAGCCGGTTGTTTAAAATACGCTCCATAACCTTACAGATAATGGAGGTGATTGAGATAGGCCGGTAGTTACCTGGGTCGCTTCGGCTTCCTTTTTTGGGTATTGGCTGGACATTGGCTATTTTCCAGGTCTTGGGAACTTTACCAGTATGGTATGAAAGACGATACAATCGTGTTAGTATGGGTGAAAGTTCAGGAGCACAACATTTTAGTACCACAGCTGGGATACCGTCCGGACCACTCGCCTTATTCACGTCTAGACATTGGAGAGCTTTAAGAACTTCTCTCTGAGTAATGCGAAATTCAGGCATATTTTGACCGCAGTGAGGTAGAGAAGGTGGTACCTTATTAATAGGGTCCAGACGGGAATTACTAGCAAAGAGATTTGCAAAGAGTTCCGCTTTATCTTTTGCAGTGTGAGCGAGTGCACCGTCAGGTTTCTGTAGTGGTGGTAAAGACGTCTTACAGAAATTAGCTTCAACCGCTTTTGCAAGGGACCAAAAAGCTTTAGACCCAGAAGGGTAGGAAGTAAGCTTGACCCCAATTTGCCTAATCCGATCAATGCGAGTTCTTTTAAGCATTTGTTTGAAGGATTTAGCAGCTTTGTTGAATTCTCTCTTTTTGCTTGTAATGTCAGGATCCTTACGTGCTCTAGCATCGGCCCAGATTCGATAAGCTTCGTGTTTCCGTTGTTCAGCTCGTCTACATTCGGTATTATACCATGGCTGTTCTTTACCTCCGGAGGATACGTCTTTAAATGGAATGAAATATTCCATAGCCTGCCGGACAACATCTTCAATAGCACTAGCACAGGTCGACGGGTCGTTCGAGGAAAAACATACTCGCCGCCAAGGGTAAGATGCGAAAAAATGACGCATCTCATCCCAATCCGCTTGAGAGTAACGCCAAATACGCCTAGTTTGCACAGTGCTAGGTTCTGGTGGGGAATATACAGAGACAGCTTTGACAATGCAGTGGTCTGAGGAACCTAAGGGCGATGAAACACTAGTTGAATACCTATCAGGATCAGTGGTTAGCAAGAGATCCAAACAATTAGCCGTATGACCCTCAACATCAGGAATACGAGTTGCCTCTTTGACGAGTTGTGTGAGATTAAGAGATAAAGCCAGATTGTAGGCGTCTCTGCCAGCATGGTCGGTTTTCTTATAGGGAAACAGCCAGTCCTGATGACAAGCATTAAAGTCCCCTAAAAGAACTAGTTGAGCAGATGGAAACTTCTTTTGGACGGAGTCAGCGGCCACGCTGAGATATTGAAAGAATTTAGTTGTGCCCTGGTCTGAAGTATGGGAGCGATAAACAACAGCATATATTATTTTGTCAACACCGATGTCAGTAAGAAGCCAAAGAACGGAGAAATCAGGATTGTCGAGGTGGCGGAGACGCTTATAGCAGATCTTGTCAGATACATATGCACAGACACCGGCTTTAGGATGAAAATTATGTTCTAAGACATACCCTGGATAATCAAGGTATGCCGTGTCAGAAGGTGTTTTAATCTGGGTTTCGGTAAGAAAAAGTAAATGCGGTCTTTCGGTCTCAAGGTGGTGGTGGACAGGGTCGAGATTTGAGTGCAAACCACGAATGTTAGTGTGGTGCACTTTAAATGGGAGGAAGTGCAGCCGCTGTAGAAACTTTCTTTTTCTTTTTGAACTTTTCATTTGTTTTTTTAATATGTGGAGTGAATAGGCAGGGAAATTGGAAGTTGATCGAGGTTTAGTGAGTAGGTTAGTCGAAGCAAACATTAGAGGTGTGCTGATGGGGGACTAGCTTGGAGACTGCGGGGACGCCCGTACCCCCCCAGTTATCGCCATCGGGTCCTCCCGTCCGGTCGCCAACCGGCACGATGGAGCAAAACTGGGATTTTTCGAAAGCGGCGGGGCAGCCTTTCGCAGGTGGCTCTCCTACTACTTGGGCCCCCTACAACTAACGGTCGGCCAGCGGTCAACCGTGCTACGGATCCCGCTACCCTCCAAAGCTAGGCACCCGGCACACCAAAAAACGCCGCTTCATAGAACCGTAACTCACCAAACAACTAACCAGACCCAATCACCCAGAATGGCTACACCGGAACTCATGCCGGAACACGAAACCGCTTGGCGGCACGTCTCTATCCGGTGGGTGGTTGCGAGCCACGACCGAAGTCTCCCACCAGTTTGTTGCTCATTTGGCACTACCCAGGGTACACGTGTAGGGGATCTAGAGTCAAAGCCTACGGACGCGAGCAACAGTGTACCCCAATATCTATATATAAAATGATTGAATTGTCTATCTGATATTTCTTCATTGTTTTCTCTGACGCTTAATTTTATTTATAGGATCAAACGTTGTTTCTATGTTGTAATAAGTTAATTTTAATGTGCTGAAAATTCTCTGAAATAAATAATTAATTCTGCGTTCTTTTTGCCCTTTGTACTTGTACATAAAGATATTAAAGCACTTCTAAGAGATTTCTATCCGAATGAATAAAGATTTGAATTTTCAGAACTAGATCTAGTGCATCTAAATATTAAAAGGTTTTGATGTGGAATAAACAAAATATAATTTAAATCAAGTAAATCTGCTATATTCTGTCTGCAGCAGCTGTATCTGACGTTAGATTTATGATTTTAATAAAACACTCCCCACTGAAATGTTTAAGAGTGTAACCTTTACGAGGGACTACCTACATCTAGATGTTAAGGTCTTTTCACAATCCGTGCGTAACTTTCTAAAAGCACAATCTAAAAAGTTCCGATTTTACGCGAGGATTTTTTCTGTTTCAAATATGTCAATGTTCTTGGATATTTAAATTTCACGTTCTATGATGGAATTTAAGCTTTCGCTGTTATATCACAGCATTGTCGAATTTGATAGATATCGGTAAAATAGTAGGTAGGTACCAACTATTTTTGAATACATTATAATTAGCGCTATCCGGATTCGCTCTCTATTTACATGTACAGATCAATACTAATCAAACTAAATATAGCAGCAAAAAGAAAAGAAGGCTTAGAGTTTCAGTAAAGGAGAATAAATAAAACAAATATTTCATCATAAACAAGGAAAACAGAATTAAAATATTGACGGTACAACTTCACGTGATTAATATTGCAAAACATAATATCCTCCAGTTAATATAATGTTGAAACTCGTAACTTTTATCCTTATTATCGAAGCTGCATAACTGAAGCATCATTTATTGCGAATAAGTGGCATTCCTCGGCCGGCGGCGTCAGGGAATGCGACGAAAATATCTTGCATTTGAACCACATTAAAATACTAGAGTAGCGGTTGCATTATCGATTTTCCCGCTATTCCGTTTTTAAATCCTTTTAAATTTAGCACGAACAGTTTATTTGCCATATAAATTAAAAGTTAAGCACTTGAGTGGTTTGAAGTTAGATAGTTTTGCAGACGATGTCCGTTATTGATTCTGTCTGAGATATTTTTATGGTGATATTATTATTGCTAAGTGAAACTTTATACATTATCTCATTAATACATTGCATAAAGAGTGTGTTAATGTTGTAAATGTATGAAATTAACAGACTTTCGTTTGACTTATAAAGTATTTCAAAATGGTTGCCGAAGCCTTTAGTTACTGCTTTTAAATTAAGTGTAGTTGTCTAATATAATCAGAGATTAAAAAATACTGTGAGGATTAAACTAACATTAGCAAAGGATCACTTTAATTTGGAAACATTAAACTTGATTGTGAAATGCGTTTCCGTGCGTACCAGTTGCGTAAAATATTACCGAGTCCCCAACACGACCCGTCTTATTGTGTTTCGGAATGAACTCGACAATTTTAATTAAAACCTTGTTTGTATACTTCAAGCAAACATGGAAACGATTGGAAATAATTTAATTGGTATGTTTTATTGCAGCTCAAATGAAATGCAAATAGACGTATGTTTCTTGATAACGTAGCGTTCGTATCGTATATAAAATATACGTATATGCTAATATTATAAAGCTGAAGTTTGTTTGTTTTTTTGAACGCGCTAATCTCAGGAACTACTGGTCCGATTTGAAAAATTCTTTCGGTGTCAAATAGCCCATTTATCGAGGAAGGCTATAGGCTATATATCATGACGCTAAGGCCAACAGGAACGGAGTACTGTGGGTAAAACCGCGCGCACAGCTAGTAAAATATATATGCATAAGTGGGTGTGCTTTTTGTTATTGCTTCGCACGTCTTTTATGGGAGCCATATTTAATTTTTAAGAGGCTTTTATAGCTACCGTGAAGGCTTCAGCCTATTAATGTTTTAACGCGAAAAGTGACGATGGTATAAGCTGTGTCGTGGCTGTAATTTTATGTATTTTTTATTTGTTTTTAACTGACATAAAAGCGGGAAGCTTTAAGCTTGATTGTTTTTATTTGATCTAGATTTGATGAAAACGTTTTAAGATACCATAAAAAGTAAATATTTACGTTTGTTTCACAACTTGAACTTGAACTCAGTATTATTAAAATGCTATTAATTTTTATAATACAAAAATACCATACTCGTGGAGAAATAAATTATCAATAGCTACATTTAAAAAACATGTTCTAAAATCCAAAATTAACTCGCAGCAAAATCGCAAGCTGTTGCTAAATAAATCGCTCTAATCCACCTCGATCGCCAAAATCTGAAAAGCACACAAAAAGTCCCAACAATGAAAAGCGAATAATCCAAGCCGTACAATTAAATGCATTTAAGGGCCAAACCACATAATAAAGAGAACACAACGTGTGGCGTTTGTTTTACTCGCTCCTACAGTTAATGGTGCGGAACGGCCTAATGTGACTCGGTTAATCCGTTTTGACAAACATTGCAGTGTGGATTAGTATGGAAGTCGAAGTTTAACGTGCTCTTGGAAAAGTTTTGTGTATTTATTGTACTTTAAATACAGTATTTATTGGAGTTTTAAAATGCCATTAATTTTATTTGTAATGTAACTGGTATAATAGGGTAGAAGATACTTTTAATATAATTGAGATTTAGATATATTACTTACTCTTATATACTCCTATTTTGTAACTCTACGAAAGTTTTTTTAGTTTAGAAATATTTGTCGTCGTCCATTTTTAAGTCTCGTCGTTTATACGTCTATAAATTATACTTTTGTTTCAGCATTTTATAATAGCGCAGCCCATAATATTCAAATCTTGGAATTATCTTGCAACGGCAGTCGTGGGCAGGCAGCGGCTGGTGTCCCACCACACATTATAATTCTCAAAAGGGACTGCGTGTTGGGCCTGTATCCCCACGTAAGACTTCGAAAAGACTGGCGTACATTTCTAGTAGTCAATTTAAAAATTAAATCATTTCTCTTCATAAATTACTGTCATAATTAAACCCTAGTAATATTATAAAGCTTTTTGTTTGCTTGAACGCGTTGATCTTAGATACGATTTGAAAAATTGTTTTACTGTTAGATAGTCCATTTATTGAGAAAGGAGATATAATATTATATCGTCAAAGGACTAATAGGAGCAATTTAATGCGGGTTAAACCACAGACATAAATATAATATCAGACTCTGACTGAATAAGCTGTACATATAACACACGTATCTATAAATAACAGTAATATTAAAACGCCCCAGCAAACTTTCATTAATTAAACTCACCTTATAATATTTCACATTAATTATTATAAAAGTTTGTAGCAGCGAAAATTCTAAACAAAAAGTGGACGTATAATTAAAAAGTGATTGTTAGAATACTGTTTATTTTCCATTTATATTCTCATGGGGTATCAGATATTGTGAGAATGAAAATTAGGATGAAGTCAGCTCATTTTTTATAATCAAATTTTGTTGCGCGGCAGCATGTCACATTCGCCTAAAGTTAATTTAAAATGTTCTCGTAACGGACATTTTTCGGTGAATTTATTCGTCTTTGTAAGAAAAATGGGTTCGAAAATATTGTTGTATAGAAATTTATGTTTGTATTACAATTTCTCTGTTTCAGCAGGATCTGGATGAAAGTTGGCACTCTTATGTATATTATTTTATTTTGTTAAAGTGTTCGTCTTGTAATTTTAAACGAAGAAAACGTGTTTTCTTTCGCTGACTTAAATTAAAAATTGTATAAGTATTATTTCGATTATAAAGCGCTGCTAAAACAAATCAAAAATATTGGCCTTTATAAAATTAAAAAGAAACGCTTCCCTACATTTAACACTACAATGCGTCTATTCTATGTAATAGTTGTAATAGTACATAAATCACATTCCCAACCACATAAGTGTAAAGACAATTCAATAGAACCTACAGGTGAAACACAAATACAAGCTTGTGCTACTCAACCAACACTGCTCAAGCCCAACTCAAATATATTTACATTAGTTCTGAGTCCCGAATTAACGGTAGAATTAGTTATATGGTTAGTAAGACGAAGGGTTATGTGTTGTGTTTGGTTTCTTTGGTACGTATTTTAGAGTTAACTTTTTGTTTTGTACTTAGAACTGCAGTTTTATATGGTTGGTTTGTAAGACGAAGGGTTATGTTTTATGTTTGGTTTCTTTGGTACGCATTTTAGTGTTAACTTTTTGATTTATATATGTATGTTTGGTTTGGTGAAGTTTTGCTTGGGAGGTGTGGTTATTTTCATCTTAATTGAGACTGTACTAGTATGAACTGTTCGGACTTTATCGTTAAATTATTTTTCTTAAATTTTCGAATATATGAGACTAAAATGTTTGTTTTTTTACGCACAATTCTTTGAATTAAAACTTATTTCATTATTCTTAGAGCTTGAGTATTCCTTAGCCCTTAAATGTTTGTATGGATTGAAGTCTTAAAATTGAACTGAGTGTTTGTCCAAAGTTCAAGACTTTAGAACCTAACAGACGGAGTTATCCTAAGCAGACTAACTCTCGACGAATAATAAATCTTACACACACACACATGTTATACACACGCACACACAGAAACACAGTTACATACGGACGATTGATTAAACCCAAATATAAGTAGGCTACGAAAATAGAAATTCATTGAAGTAACTGTAACTAGAAGCATCATGTCTATAAACGAAAAAGACGCTTTCAGCGCTGCAAAATATGGATCTTTACAGGTGCTATATAGCAAGGGTTTTGAAAAGCCATTTTGTCGCGCATTTACTTAAGCTTCAAGCGCTTTAAGCGGATTTTTCCGTACACGTTAATCGGTAGTGGCACTCCGTATAAGCTCTCACACCTTTCAACGAGTTTTGAGTTTTATTTCTATAAATAAATATTACCAGAATGTTTTTCGAGAAGCTTGAAGGCTATATTAAAGTGAGTCCGTTCCCTTTGAAGGGACTTAATTCGTGTTTACGTGTTTTTGTTCAGGAAAACTTGGTAATCATTCAGAGGGATTATTTTGATGTTTTTCAAACTCGAATGGAAAATGGCTAAGTGAATTTCAATAAACGGTAGTTAATTGGCATGAAAAATAATGTCGCCCTTTCGATTTTTAATTTATAGTTAAATTTAAATTAACATTTTCTATTGATCATAATATTAATGTATTTTTAATTATAATATTTGCATTGCTGCTATTTTAATTTGGTATATTAAACAAATTAATTTATGAATAGCGAATTCTGTATAATAACAACCACAAAAATGAACATGTAATTAATTATTGCTAATTTAACTAAAATTGACGTATCAAAATTGTATTAAGAGCGCATATTCTATTTAACGCAAGTCAAAAACTCCGCGATCTATTACGATAGATCGCGGCTTGCGCTATCCTTTTACTATGAACAGCATAGGTCCACAGGAGAGCGCCGAGCAACATGTCCTCTCTCTGGAAAGGCTCGCTGCCGACTGATTTTAATCGGGTCGCGCGCAGTGTTTTATAGTACTTTAAAAAAAATTGTAGAAAAATAATAGAGGTACCTTAGTTGATTTTTTAAATTTTATCTTATAAGTAAGACATTCTTTTATTGCAATATGTATAAATTATATTCAATGAAGTCGAATATCTTGGTGAAAATAATCATTTTGTCGACTATAATTTCTAAAAAAATTCACATTGTTCGGATTTTAATTTCGTAAGTTAGGAGTCCAAAATAAAAAAATCTTTTAACTAACTATTTTAATAAGGATTTTTGCAGTTAGTTAAAAATAATTGTGTGTTAGATCTGTCAGCAATTTCAGATATTTTTAGCTTCGAAATTGACACTAAAAGTGAAATCAAGTAATCATCGGCTCAGTTATCTTGATGGTATTCAGAAATACTGTATTAATTGAAAAAAACTCTTAACTAACTACATAGACAATAAAATTTCCTAAAATTATTAGTAATTCATATGTTTGTAAGAGAAGTGGTTGATGGACAATCTGGTTTGAAAAATCACATATTTGAGCCAAACAGCGCACGGACCGCGTACACGGCCTTAATCGTAAATTAAATTTCGGAAAATTCAGTTGTTTTTACAAATATTCATTAATTTTGCTCCATTTATAAAAAGTCATAAACTAAAAATAATTACTAAAAGTAAAGCTATAAATTTACAACTCAATCTTGCTCAGCTTGTTAAAACAAATAATTCAATGAAATCAAACCAAAATAGCATTTCGTCCACGCTTTTATTCGCATCAAAAAGGTTTTCTGATAAATTAACCCTCAAATGCCAATTACATTCCTAATGAGCACAACAAAAGATACATACAAAAGATACAGAAAGATAAAGGTCACAATCAGGGCTATTAACAACGTTGCGGATGACTGGGGACAATAATTGGTGTGTCGGCTTCACCACGATTTATTGTGCTAGGCTAGGTAATTGACTAGCGCAGTGACGGGTTAATTTACAGTTTTAGACGGGATTTTTATAACACTAATGTAGAAATTAGTGGAATACTATTGGCTTTGGTATAATTAAAAAAATAACGGATTCTGGTCTGTCTGTTACAAAAAATAATGTGTGGCGAGCACACGTGTCTGAAGTGAAACTTCTTTGGCAAGATTCAAATGTACCAATGGTATTGCAACGCGACCTTTAAATTTTACTCTTACGCGCCTAAAGAAGTTTCACTTGAATAAATAGATTTGATTTAAACTCAGATTATAAAGTCGTTGTTTAACTTTAGTACAGAGGTTTAAACTTGTCCTTATCTATTGTTATGACCGCCTACTCGGTACAGTGGTGGAAGCGTGAGCGTAGAACCGAGGGGTCCTGGGTTCGGTTCCCGGTAGAGACGAAGAAAAAAAATATCTTGGACTGGTAGGACACAGAAGGCTGATCACCAACTTGTCTCTAAAGAAATTCGATCAGTCATGAAACAGCTGTATAATGCATCTGCCCCTTACCCCACTAGGGGACATAGGACTTCACTTTGGTTGAATTTGGAGTCACTTTATCTATTGTTTTTGTCAATGGTTGAACGCTAAATCATGTTTTGTTATAATATTTTTCCTTAGATCATGGTATTAATTAGCTTTAGACCCGGTTTTGTGTTGCGTGTTTTGTAATAAGACAGTAAGTTTTGTTTAGTGGACATATTCTAAATTAACAATACTTAAATAATACTTAGTCGATGTCTGGGAATGTATTTATTTATTGCTATGTTATAATTTTTCTATTGTCATCGATAATGGCCTCTGAGACTCTGGGCTATTCTTTTCTCTATATTCTGAGTCGATAGAAATAATAGGACTTTTTTTGGTTTGAGTTTTATATCTCCGTTATAATTGTTGATCATATAACATATTATGTTCCTTTGTACGCTTACCTTTTAAATTTATTTACTTCTAAGATGCCTTAAAGTTTTTTCTTCTCCCTTATAAAGTTACTTATATTATATTACCTCAGTTGACTACCTATACGTATTTAGAAAACGCTACGCTACGCTTTGTCTAAACCCAATAAATGATACTAAAACCTTCCTCTTCAATCACTCTATCTATTAAAAAAAATGTTGTGTGGTTTTATGAAACCACGGTAAAAGTGAAACTGTTCGAACGGTTCCGAACACTGCTTTGTGTAGCGCATGTCGCGTGACGGTCGGCTGCCGAGTAGGTATACCTACTCAGCAGCCGCGATACACGCGACATGCGCTACACAGACCAAACAGTTTGAGACGATGTAATAAAAGTTTCACTTTAAATACTTCATCAAAATCCGTAGCGTAGTTTAAAAGATTAAAAAATAGGGATATAGGGACAGAGAAAGAGACTTTATTTATTCTATGTAGTTATATTTATAATTACACGTCCAAGCTACAAACACGCTTGGAAATTTCACTAGGAAATGTTTTAGCACAATAGATCTAAAAGGAGCTATAAGCGGATTACGAAAGGCTCCAAAGTAGGCTTTGAAACTCGCAAGAAAAGCAATACCCATTATCTGACTCTGTGGTGTGCATTGTTGTGTAGATATCGTTTGGTTTAGTCTTAGACAACTTTAAATTAGACTTTGACCCTTTGACTTGGTTTACCTGAAATTGTAAAATCTTTGATAGTATTGGTTAGTTGGCACTATAATATGCGTAATAATTACAGTGAAAAAATTGTATGTTTTATTAGTATGTAATTAAAAACTACAAAAATACAAAAAATTATAAAAAATACAAAATTCGATACAATTTACAGATATGTTAAAGCGTGGTTGTATTACGTAATTAAATACTGATATAATACTTTTTAGACATCTTGACTCGACCAAAGTCGGTACAAGAATGACTCGCGACTGCAGACGACCGTTATTTATAGAATGATTATTTGAGTGGCGTGACTGTGTGAGTCAGCGCAGGTGTTATTTGTGTTGTTTTGATCGTTATTTTGAATATGACATGTAATGTTATTATTATTTGATAATTAAATGATTATTAATACTTTTATCCATTTGATTATTATTAAAATAATTAATTAAGTTCATCAATTGATTTACTTTTAAAATATGATTTTATCTTTAAATTAAACGCGCTAACACGGCCATTCTGAAAAAAGCTCGTGCTCTGAGCGGTAATTCAAAACTCAAAATATCAATGATATAATTCACTTCAGCTGGTGACATTCAGACTTGTTTTAAGTAGTACATTATATTCAAATTATTTGTTTCTTTGTCCAGTTGTCAGGCTAAACCACTGTCTGGGTCCATACTGACAAGTGACAATCAGGTTATTATTATTTTCCGCCCAGTTGTAAGACTAAGTCACAGAAAACCCGTGCAGACAAGTGGCATTCGATTCTATTATTATCTGCCCAGTTGCCAGCCTAAGTCACAGAAGACCCGAACCAGACAAGTGGCATCTGATTATATTATTTGCCCAGTTGTAAGACTAAGTCACAGAAGACCCGTACAGACAAGTGGCATTCAATTGTATTATTATCTGCCCAGTTGTCAGACTAAGTCACAGAAGACCCGTACAGACAAGTGGGATTCGATTGTATTATTATCTGCCCAGTTGTCAGACTAAGTCACAGAAGACCCGTACAGACAAGTGGCAGTCTATTATCATAATTAGTTTCCATTACCGCTAACACGGTCATCTAAATTTGGCTTTGGTACTATTCTTACACGTAAGTACATAGGACACAATAGTAGTCATTGTCGAGTATTATTGTGATTTACATAGGATTCGATAGCTCAACGAGTTTTTCCAGCTTCGAACAGCGGCTTCTGTATCTCATCTCTCAAGTGATAACCATAAGTCCTGGAACATAATTAAAAGTTAAAACACAAGTTATATCCGGCTTGGCCATAGTAAAACAATAACAAAACGTTCTCGTACGTTCATTTGAAATGAGTACGGTAATTTATCTCGTGATGTCAAAACACAATGTATTATAACACAAACATAACCGCTCGGCCAAACTGACCTTATAGAACACCATCACATCCACACGATGAACTCAAATATTGATTTATTCAACTGGACTTCGCTTAGAAGCGTTTTTTAATCGTCAAAATACAGAAAAATAATAATTTACCACCACAATAGCTTACACTGGGCGCCATCGAAGGCACCACATTGGATCCAAATTCCATGGGATCAAAAACTTATTATTTGTGACATACGCACGTCGTTCGCTTACCACAATTATTAAAGGCTCAAATATCTTGGACAACCGCCCGGATTGCACATCACATTATAATATTGATGAACTACATTACCGTTACAATATTCCACACCACAAACATTTACTTCACACAACGCACAAGAAAACACACATTGTGCGAGTTCCTTCATCCTTGTTTACTTGAAGTCAATTCAATCCAATTTTTCGTAGATTGAAGTCCACAGTGGTATACTGTCATGATGGTGACAGTGACAGTTGCACACTGTCACGTAGTATGATGGAAGAATTTGTGCCAGCCTGCCAGGATTCCGAGGAAGGGCTGGTTCATCTTCTACTTCTGATGTTAACGCGTTGTTGTATTACGTAATTAAATACTGATATAATACTTTTTAGACATCTTGACTCGACCAAAGTCGGTACAAGAATGACTCGCGACTGCAGACGACCGTTATTTATAGAATGATTATTTGAGTGGCGTGACTGTGTGAGTCAGCGCAGGTGTTATTTGTGTTGTTTTGATCGTTATTTTGAATATGACATGTAATGTTATTATTATTTGATAATTAAATGATTATTAATACTTTTATCCATTTGATTATTATTAAAATAATTAATTAAGTTCATCAATTGATTTACTTTTAAAATATGATTTTATCTTTAAATTAAACGCGCTAACAGATATGTAATGTAATAATATATGAAAAAAAAAAAACTCTCTTTTAAATGTTCGTAACTCTCGTACAACAAAAACATACGGAATAAAAACATTGTTAATGTAATTTAGTACTTTGTTGTTGATCTTGCTTTAAAATTCTATTCTCTCTTCATCCATACATATATTATAAATGCGAAAGTAACTCTGTCTGTCTGTCTGTTACTCAATCACGCCTAAAGTACTGAACCAATTTGCATGAAATTTGGTATGGAGATATTTTGATACCCGAGAAAGGACATAGGCTACCTTTTATTGCGAAATATGTACCACGGGCGAAGCCGGGGCGGATCACTAGTTTTATTATATATTACACATCAGTACATTATCAATTAATAAACATTGCTACAAATATTTACAGTAATTCACTTATTTTGCTAATAGTATGCATTTAGAATTCCAAACAATAACTAACCAAACTAATGATCATTCTAAATAACGCAAAATAAACTTCCACTTCATTGAACATTTCCATAATATAATATCTAACCAAACTGCTGCGTCCCAGGGTTTCACCTGCGTGGTTCCGCTCCTGTTGGTCTTAGCGTAATGATATATAGCCTTCCTCGATACATGGGCTATCTTACACCGAAATAATTTTTCAAATCGGACCAGTAGTTCCTGAGATTAACGCGTTCAAACAAACTTTTGAGCTTTATAATATTAGTATAGATAACGGACACCCTTTTTTTCCCTGAAAACCTATATATAAAAAGCACAAATACAGTATATACTGAGCTATATTCCACACGCGAAAAAATTTGTAGTCAGAGGCTGTTTCCCTCATTCTTTGACCCCTGGGAGGTAATAGGGGTGCGTGATGAAAGGAACGAGTTATCTTTATTTTTGTCCCGATAACACGGTTATGTCATACGTTTTTATATATGTAGGTATGTTCGATCCAATGTATAGAACGGATAGATATTTGGTTGTGGTTTGAGATGTAGAGGCGAGTGTGTGGTATGAAGAAACAAATACCATTTAAAGATTATTATAATCAATTAATTGTTGCAATAAGTAAATTTGTACTTTATTTTACTTTCTTTTTCTTTATGTAAACAATTGTTGTTTTGGCTTCATAAACAAATATTATTACGAAATTGTTTGTCTGTTTAAGTTAACAATTAACTTTTAGCAACTCAAATTCAATTAAATTTATAACTCATACAGATTAACCATACAATAGTAGTGATGGCGAAAATTTATTACATAGAAGCAAACGCTTCATCATCATCATCATCATCAGCCCATGTTTGTCCTCTGCTGGACATAGGCCTCAGTCATGGCACGCCATTGAGCCCGTTCATCCGCTCGTTATCGCCAGTTTTGCCCAGCAACCCTGCGGATGTCGTCACTCCACCTTGTAGCAGGGCTTCGCTTCTTAAATCTAGCAAAAGTATTATTACGGTCTTTAATATACTGGTTTTGCTTGATTTAATATACCTAGTGTATAACTTGCTATTTTAAGGCAATAAAAACGTGAAAAATAACTCCGTATATACTGCTTTCCGAATCAAAAGTGCTAGAAGAAGTCTATGAATAAATAAATGCTTGAGTTTTGAGTTTGATATACTTAAATCTTGATTTTCAAATTGTAAATTCCACAAACGTAGCCAAAGAAGCACACACTAGTTAGTACCTACGTAAATACTTCCATTAATTAATTAACAGTCAGCAAGCATGTAAAATATTCAGTAATGAGAACCGAAGTTTTGGCGCCAACTTCCTACTCATCACTCAACGTTCGCAAATTTCGTATTTCCAAAACTCTGTAAACATTTGTAATTTCACAAATCATCAGCTGAATATTTAAATGGGTTGTGTATGACGTGAACATATTTAACCTAGTTGTTTGTATACCATCTAAAATAAAACCAGTACACATACAGTAAAGTGTACAACTATACCAATGAATCGTTTATACTAATAAAGCTGTAGAGTTTGTGTGTTTGAACGCGCTAATCTCAGGAACTACTGGTCCGATTTGAAAAATTCTTTCGGTGTTAGATAGCCCATTTATCGAGGAAGGCTATAGGCTATAATTATATCATCACGCTAAGACCAGCAGGAGCGGAGCAATACGAAACACAGTAACGATGACAATGCTATTTCAGACCGATCTTCTATGGGGGTGACGTACCTTCCCGGTAGTGCGAGCTGGCCAAATTCGTGCTGAAGCGTGACTCCACATTGATACTAGCAAAACATGTAGACCGTCATGGGAAATAGATAATTCATAACCTGCAAAAATCTCTATATATTTTTTGTCTCAATTTTAGGACTTGAATCAAGTATATCTACGTCAATAATATATTGCAGCTGTTCAGTGACCGAGTTTATTAATTATTCTTACTATTTTGAGTGCCTTTAAGGCGTGCGCAATTCACATCATAATATATAAATATATAAATATCCATAAGCAAAAATGAAGAAAGAAGAATCAATATAAACGCTATAAAAATACTAAAATACGTCATGATTATTATGTATTAATGCTATCGATATGTTTGTGCATTAAAGTGACAAGCAAAAGGATATATGAGACGAGACCAAAAGACCTCTTATAACGTTGTTAGTAAACTTCTTCAATAATGCCGTAAGTTTGCAAATAAATATTAGCAAGAATAATATTCTCTTGTGATGAGTTAATACATCGAAGGTTAATACTGATTATTTTGGTTAGAAATTAACTTCTTTAGCGGTGTGTCAATTGTGGATTCGCAGATCATAATGCCATGACGACTTCGCAGGATGTGGATAATGACTGATGCGGTCACGGATGAATTCTACCTATACCCGTGGGCCGTGGCCCTGTCGTTGATGCGGCTTGACGGAACACAGTAGGGTTTTGGTCGGTAGGTATCCGACATAACCCACGGCCCCTTCCCCGAAGGCCATGGGTATCTATGCAAGATTTTCCCACTAAAAAAAAGGATGCGGATATTGAGCAGATAAAATGAAAAATCATGATGGTTGATAATTTTAAAGAATAAAAAAAATTGATCGAGTAAGTTGGTATCGATTTTTCTATTCTATGATAACAAATTAAAATTAAAAATGAATGTCATTTTCGAACACTTGTATTATTAAAACCACTGCCTTATATTACTACTTATTCATTTATTTACATTATATAAAAAACAAATTGTGAATCACGTTCAAACCTTTGACCTTAGAATGCGTAATACAATTACTAAATTACCTTTACGAGACACGTGTATTTTGAAGGTAATTTGTATTGTCTTTGAAATGAATTGAAAGTCACAGAATGGATAAAAAAATTGGCATGAATAAGATGAATATTGAATATGAAAAAAAAATGCTTTATTACAAGAAACAAAGCTATATTAACCATACATGACAAAATTATCATTTATTTTACCAAATAAAACTGTATTAACACAACCATTTTATTTCCTACTAATATTATAAATGCGAAGGTTTGTAAGAATGTGTGTGTGTGTGTGTGTGTTTGTTACTCTTTCAAGCAAATACTACTGAACCGATTAAAATGAAATTTAGCACACATATAGAAGGTAACTTGGATTAACACATAGAATAGTTTTTATCCCGGAAATCCCACGGAAACGGGAACCAAGCAAGTTTTTCTCTGAAAACACGGGCGAAGCCGCGGGCGGAAATCTAGTATTTTTATAAGTGTCAGTTACTCTACAATTGATGATTGTCTCACGAATGTAATAAATATTGTAATTGAAACTCGTGAATGCTTAAAAATAACATGTTTGTTTGTCATTTTAATCTCCAGAACGAATGAAACGTTAAAAACAGTTATACAAAAATATAGCTCAATATTAGTGAGTTTGATACAGCAATATGTGAAAATGAACGCAAAACTTCGAGAACGTTCTGGCATTCCGGGCACGTGCCAAATATTGTCGGGAATCAAGGGTAGGCGGTATTTGGCCACTGGACTGCGTAGTGTGAGAGTTGGTATACAAATAATGTAATATAGTTTTGTTGTTTTGTTTGTTGGTATGTGAAGTTAGTGAGGCGATAAGACATCATTATTAAAATAAGTACCTTATTCATATCAAAGCAATAGGAAACGTTTTATCTACAATTTTATTTATTTATGACTGAGTCCATAAAAAGTCACATCTAATAAAAATAAGAACACGAACAAGTTTTTGCAGATAAAGAGGCATATACAATATACACACAGATTTGATACTTTAATTTCCATTGTTTTTGACAAATCTGCAAAAAGTCCGAGTTACTTCGAGCTTAAGTTTCAATTTTCTTATTCTCGAGTACTGAGCAAGGCGCAAGTCTTTATTTAATTTGAAATACCAATTTTACGGTTTCAGCACTGAATATATTATGAAGATTTCAATCAAACACGATATACATATAAATTGAGTAGGAGGATTGACAGGAAAGCGTTGGCGGGCGTTAACATTTAATGAAGCTTCGAATAGTCTTGCCAAAGCTAATTAGAAAGGCTTTGATATTATAAACCAGACTGAATAGAATTTAAAATCAATGAGAATTAATTAGTGTTTTTCAATGTAATGATTCGTTTGCAAATTAAAAGTTTTAATGTGATAAGAGGGTAGAGTCCTTTATTTTTCTATTTAATTCAAATATTTATTTTATAACTTACCGCCCTTGGATAAAATATACTAGCTCTATAATATTATGTCATAAGAAGTGTTACTTTATACTATAAATTTCTACTAAAAATGCAGTTTTCGAATCCACTATTCTATCACAAAAATTGAAATTCAAACATAATTAATTATTCAGCAGCTCTTACACTACTAACACCCATCCTGAATAACTATATTCGAGCGTTTCATAAACTATCAGGGCTCATGGTGACCATTGGCTACAGATTTGCCGATAGCACGGACAGATGCGGGTAATGGAAGTGCTGAATATTACGTCCTATTCAGTTTTATAAGTACTTAGCGTAAGAGATAGTGAATAAATTATAATGGTTAGTTACTATGTGTCATTAATTTAAATTGAAAAAAAAATGTATTAATAACAACAAATGGATAAGACAGCTTGATTGCAGATTATATTTGAATACTTCAATTTAATTTTAATTGGAGTTTCTTGCCGGTTCTTCTCCACAGACACTGCTTTCCGATCCGATTCCGATAACGATCGGTGGTTATTGTAAAAAATATGTAATGACGATTCGAAAGTGCTTCTAAAAGAAATCTAATTGAATAAATAACTGTTTGAGATTGAGTTTGAATTAAAGATCGCATTTGCAGATAATATGTCCTATTTAATAAGGAATGATTAATACATAAATTTAACGTTCAAAATTACTGTTATAGAAAAAAAAATCTGATAGTATGAGTAGTGTAACGAAACAAACATTAGCGAGCTAATCTGTATGTTTGTCTTTGTGACTTCGACTGGTTTCATAATTAAATTGAAATGTCTCTCTTAAATTGTATAGAAGTTAAACTCACAAAAAGTTACCAAAAATACTTCGCTATCCAGTCTTAAATGCAGAGTATTTAGTAATAAAATTAGTTAAAAGCAAAACACTCGTTCATTTGTTAAATTAATCTCTGAAAATACGGACAGTGAGACTAGCCAACTTAGACTAAGATACGTTGAACCAAAATGAGACCTATCCATACTAATATTATAAATGCGAAAGTAACTCTGTCTGTCTGTCTGTTACTCAATCACGCCTAAACTACTCAACCAATTTGCATGAAATTTGGTATAGAGATATTTTGATACCCGAGAAAGGACATAGGCTACTTTTTATCCCGGGAAATAGGATAGGTTTTATCCCGGAAATCCCACGGGAACGGGAACTATGCGGGTTTTTCTTTGACTGCGCGGGCGAAGCCGCGGGTGGAAAGCTAGTAATGAATAATTTAAAAAAAATCTCGCGTTTTGATGAGTTTTCATGAGTAGTTTTAATTAATTTGCACAAGTAATAAGGTATGTTCTTAATTCCTTTTTGTAGAGGATTTTCTGGTATTGTTCAAATTTATGAAAAATAGGAGTCAATATTATAATTGTTTACTTATTTATTCAAGTAAGTATAAGCACTTTTAATCGTCTAACGATACCTCAAGTAGGATACAAATCACTTTAAATATACAATGAAAACATGAATAACTTAAGTAGTAACTGTAAGTATTTTTTAAATGAAATGTTTATGCTTCTCTTACACTATAACTGATTACACCAAATGAGATCTTTCTCATCCAACTAAGCGAGCCTTCCTTCTGAGTTTTGATTCCATTTGCATGGACATTGTTCCAGTCTACAGATATTTGAATATTCGAATAAATATTCGCGGTGTCAACTAACATAACTAGTATTATTTTTACTAACGTACAATTAATTTCCAAACAGTTATATGGATTGCATTCTTTATGATATAACTAATTTATTGCCGCGTCATCACCCGCCTAAAAACAGCTTACGTTACTGGGTATGTATCTTCCTAAAAGTGAAAAAAAAACTGAATATGTAATAGATTTAAGAGAGAGATAGAGAGCTGTTTAATGCTATGCGATTATAAATGCGACGGGCAAACCACAGTCAAAACACAACAAAAAGATAATTAAGTTTCTAGTTGCCAATTTATAGATGTCACTTTTTGCCTCATTCAATTAGTTCTTAGTTCCCCAATTTATTAGTCACAAATATAGTTACGGAGGGTAGATTCACAAATGATAAGAAATTCGTCTCAGCAAGTTTGTTATCAGTACCACAGATAACATAATAATACTATTGTCTTGTTAATTTTTTTTTTTTTTTTTTTTTTTAATTTATTATCAGAAACAATAAGGTTTACAAACATAAGTGTACAGTTGTGACTTAAAAAACCACTGAGGTTTATAGTGATGTTCGTATTTATATAATGACAATTTCGGTTTAACTGTTTAACAATTTTTATAAGTGAAGACTATATAATGTTTACATAGTATGAAGACACATTTTATAACTTTAATATACATAACTATAATTGGGCTATATAATATTGCTTGAGTTTACGTTTGATATTTATTTCATTAATACTATTTCTTAGTTTAATATCCAACCCATTCAATATATCCGGTAGCAAGCACGCGGTACGACGTTGACCATACATGTTTTTTGAGAATGGTTTAGTTAAATTCTTAAGTGTTGTGTTACGTGTGTGGTAGCAGTTAGAGTTTATTATTTGATTTTTTGTTTTGAAAAAGTTTTCCTTGAGCAATTGAAGTTCAAATTTGTAATTAACTGGCAGGACATTACAGTGTTTGAAGAGTTTTGAGGTATCATTTTTAAATTTCATTTTTATTTGTGGTGACACTATTATTTTAAGAATTCGAACTTGTAGATTCAGAATTCTTTTTAAGTATGTTTTGTGAGTCCTACCATAGCTAGTTAGGCCGTATGATATTATGGAGTCAGCAAGAGCATTGTACAACAACAGTCTTGTTTCGTATGGTAATCTGTTTTTAATTACATACAAGATTGCCAGAAAAGATCGCAGTTTATTGCACACTTTTTCGATGTGCATCCTCCAGTTGAATCTATTATCAATAGTTAAACCTAGGTAAGTGTAGGAGTCGACAGCGTCTACAGTTTCACATTGACATGTTGTCGCACGCGGTTTACAATGCATACACTTATGTGTGTGATTTTTAATACTTTGATAAAGATCACCAATAATGTGGGGGGATTTAATGTGCATTAACTTCGTTTTACGTGCGTTTATTACCAGTCCAGCATCGTGACACCATCTACATAAGTTATCAAAGTCGTGTTGAAGCAGATTCATAGCTATGTCAATGTTTTTATGAGTTACTACAAGGCATGTATCGTCGGCAAACTGGAATATCTTAGAATGCTCTATTGCTTCTCCCATTTTATTGACGTATGCCAGGAAATGTAAGGGGCCCAACACAGAACCCTGCGCTGTTCCCATGTCAACCTTTGTAGCATCACTGTATGTACTACCAATTCTGACTAAGTTGTTGCGATTTTGAAGATAACTGTTGCACCACGCCAGTAAGCTGCCCGCCAGTCCACTATCTTCCAGTCTACATATTAGTTCCTTATGATCAAGTGTTTCGAAAGCGCGAGAAAAATCAATAAATAGCACCAGTATATGCATTTTTTCGTTAAGATTTAGGTTAACAGTATCAGTAAAGTCCGATAGAAGGGCATTGGTGCTTTTTCCAGGTTGAAAGCCGTATTGGTTATCAGAAATTATATTATTATCGTTATAAAATTTATATATTTGGTCACTAACAACTTTTTCGACGATTTTATCAATTGCCGATAGTAATGTAATTGGTCTATAGTTCACAGGATTGTCGTGTGCCCCTTTTTTAAATATTGGTCGGATACAACCTACTTTTAGTTTATCGGGGTATATACCTGTCTGAACCGAGATGTTTATTAGGTTGACTATAGCAGTAGTAATATTTTCCGAAATACATTTAACATCAACGTTTCTTATTCCATCTATACCCGGACTTTTTTTGTTGTGTAAGTTTTTAATAACACTGGAAACCTTATTATGTTTTGCTTTTTGGAATCTCATACATACATTTGGCGGGACGTTTTTTGATTGTTTAAATAGGCGCTCAGTACAGTTCGGAATGATATTTTTTATAGAGTTATTAAATTCAAAGGAGAATTTATTTGCTATTTGTTTTACTGATATATTTTGGGCTTCAAATGCTTTAAGTATTGAGTCATCTATATTTTTTGACTCCCTGCCACAAATATTATTTATTAATTGCCATAATTTAGTAGTGTTACCATAGTTAGTTTTAATTATATTCACATAGTATTTATTTCGGTAATATTCGAGTAGTTTATTGGTTTTGTTCCTAACTTTGGTATATTGGAGTCTGAGAATATTATTGTTTGGATCAGCTCTCCATTTATGAAACAGGTAGTCGCGTTTTTTACATAATTTATTTAAATTTTCGTTCATCCATCCGTAGTACTGAAGTGTATTTAACTTGTTATGTTTTTTATCAACGTATTCAGTGGACGCATATTTGAATTGGGTATGTATGTAATTGTATATTTCTTCGGGGCTCTTCATATGGTTAGTGCATTCAAAATCTATATTTTTTAATGCTTCAAATCGTGTTCGAGTAACCCTATTTGGTTTTGTAGTGCCGCGACGAGCTAACGTCTCTGGATATATGCAAGCCAGTAGCACGATTTTGTGATCAGCTAGCACAGTGTCAACTGCTGCAGTGTATGACGTGTCATCTGAGCGAGTGAAGATGTGGTCAATGCAAGATTTTGTGATCTTGCTACCCCGAGGTTCTATGCGTGTGTAGTTTGATATGCCACACATTAAACCAAATTCAGAGAGCATGTCAAGATAATTATCACGTGTGTCACTTTTAGAGTCTTTTAGGTCAATATTAATATCTCCTAATAGTATGACATCTTTGCACGTTATTTTGTCTATTGCAGATAATAGTTTGCGTAGTTCATGGATAAATTGTGTTTTATTTAGTGATGGTGGTCTGTATATTGCGACAACTTCAATCGATTTATTCCCTAAACTTAATGTTCCACATAAGTTTTCAAATGTATTACTAGGTACAGTTTTTTCGGTAAATTTTAAATAATTTCGAACATAAACTAAAATACCACCACCTCTCTTATTATCGCGTAGTTTTGAGTACATTATATAGCCAGGTATATTAAATAGGTTGGAGACCCCGGTTGATATGGAACATTCTGATACCACAATCAGGTCGAATACAAACATGGTGGAACTAGTTATTTGCAGAAGTTTACAGAAGTTTTTATACATTGAGCGTATGTTAACATGCATGCATAAAAATTGATATTTCGTATATGGCAACTTGTTCAAAAAGCTATCTATATCTATACAATCCAATAATTCTGTTGGGTTATTATTACTTGTATTACATAAAGCCATAGGTAATAAATACTAGACAAACAAAGTACTAAACTAAACTAGAAACTAAACTTGAGTAACAAGCTGTATTATCTATTTTAGTAGAGATTCAATATCAGCTACGGAACGAATTATATGAGCCTTATCTCCATCGGCTTTCTTTGCATATATTCTGCCCCTCTTAAGCCAAACGTATTTGTAGGTTCCGCGTAATTTGTGTTTAGCATTATACAATACCGTTTTCATATTAGATGTTAGGGCCTCACGTATGTAAATACGTTCTGCAGCAGTAGAAGCAGTGCACGTTGGGAGCTTCAGGTCCTTGACAAATATTTCTTTAGATTTAGCTGCCGCAACCCACTGGTCACGCATTATTTTAACTTTACAAATCAAATTTTATATTAACTTTACAAATCCCTTTTACGATTTATAGTATCGGGTGGTGAAGTTTTGTGTTGAGATATTATCTTTACCTACTCTATTATTATAGAAACATAATAAGGGGGAAGTATTTGATTGTTTGTTATGTTTTATCTCAAAAATTTTACGATAAATTTAAGATTTTTTTAAGCTATTGCATAGCTTCTATCGCGGGCCTTGAGCGCGGGGACCGAATCGAGAAATTCCGTAACGAAAAAACCTCACGCTCCCCACTCCGACGGGCTCGGAGGTGTGGCTTGAAGGCATAGCATGCAATAGCTTTACCGCGGCAGTCCCCGAGTGCCACACGTTTTTTTTTAATCTACGTGTTTATCATATTATTAGGCTAACATAATAATATTTCATCATAATATTTTTTCACAACTTCATCCCGACAAAGTCGGGACCAAGGGTTATTAAAAGGATAAAGGGAAGATTTTTTTTTATTTTCAGAAAAGGTTTGTACTGTTTTATTTAAGTTGAGTAGAGTTGATGTTAATAAACATTTTAATAAAAAAAATACCAACTGATTTTAATTAAAAAAATACAAACACGTTTTCCTTGGTCACGGCATCACGCCTCAACGGGTGGACCGATTTCGATAATTATTTTTTTGTTATATTCCTTGAAGTATGAGAATGGTTATTATGAAGAGAAAACGTAAATATGTACCACGGACGAAGCCGGGGCGGACCGCTAGTTAATTATAAAATAGAGTTCACATTTAATTAAGTTCACATTTAATTAATTTCATATGAAAAAAAATGTATTTTTGAATTTGGTGTCGTGTTTTTATTATTATTTTATCATTTCAATTTCAATGCTCGTAGATATTCAAGAGCTGTATTAACCCAATTTTATGTTGAGGATCGAAAATTTTGCATTTTCAATACAAAAATGATTGATGCGTTTATATCTATACAATTGTTAAAAATATTTTGACAAAGTGTATTTTTTGACTTTTCTTTTGTTTGTGGTTTTATTCTAAATTATCAAGTTATTGTTTGGTATACATTTATTAGCGGAGAATCCAAGGATTGTCACACTAGGGTTTTTTATAAGGAACATAATACATAATATGTAACATGTTATGCATTATTTTTTATTGTTAGTAGAGAGGAATAAATGTTATGTTAATTTTATACAACAATAATATTTCAATCGATATTGAAATATAATATATATATCATTATCTGTAGCGCTAACAATAAACCCACACAAAGACAATCCACCGAAGCCACTCTATATTATCCGGAGATTTCTGAGAATAATTTATTTGGGCTTAATACTAGGAATAATCTCAACCAGAATTACCTGAATTTATGCAATAATGTTTCCGGGAAACTGAATTTGAGATAAACTCTGAATAAACATTTAGGGCTGATTTTTCAATCCTTGGTTAAAACTTATTCGTCGAATAATGTATAAAACTACCATTTTAAAAACGTATTCTAAATGCCCGTAATTGACAGTTCGTGACATTTTAATATTATCGTGTAATACTTTATTGGACGGATAAGTTTTATCCAAGCATTGAAAAATCGGCCCTTAATTTATAAAACATAAAATCAGATTTTGTTGGGCAGCTTCATAAACAGCTTTCCTTTGAACGTAAATTATATAAAAATTATTATTTTATACGTGGTATTAACAACATATTCCTTATATTATAACATGTTCAGTTGTGGTATTTATAGCAATTGAAAATAAATATGAAAAATTATAACAAAAAAGGTGATTAAAAACACGCTTTACTGCTGTGTCTAAATATGAAAAAAAATCGCTATTCCTGTAGAACCTGAGTAGAAAGGGTTATGAACAACACAAAATATGGTATCATCAACGATCTTTATAGGGTTAAAAACCAATTCACAACACGCTATAAAAGCTTCATTTGTAGCGTGACAAAGAACCAAACCAAACACCAAATAGCTCACACTTTAACCCTCCACAGCCCACGATAAAAACATTAGCATCTTCAATTACAGATACAGAATTGCAACGTTAAACAACGGTTAATCAAGTAATCCATAAGAGACGGGGAAAAGAATTTTCCAACCGACTGGAATTTTTCCACGGCTTCATTTCCCTAAGGGCCGGCGATAACGACCCCACTTTTGCCTTTTTACTTCGCTTTTCAATTATTCATATATTAAATTGTACTCGCTCTTCGAATAACTCTTTGGTATGAGCAATTGGTTTTTAATGTTGGAAGAATAAGAGGTTAAGTGGCTCATTTATTTATTAAGTATTTTTTTAATAATGTAGAATGGTAAGGACTAAGTACTTATATCTTATCATGGTTGTAAAATATATAATAATAGTGATATCGTGATTTTTATTGCAGTTTTGGATGTTACAACTGCCAATTTTATGTTCGAGCCCTGTAGATCGATTGAAGCAGCCCTAGTGGTGTTAAAGTTAAGTAGCCCATATGGGAACGCAGGATATATTTTAAATGAACTAAAATAGAAAACGACATAGTGCTGCTATACATAATATAGGTACCTGCATTAAAACTTTTTAAAAGCAGCTTACCTGTTTAAAAATCTGAAATATTTTCAAGTCTTTCTGTCAATAATAAAAAAGTATTCTTACCTGGAATCGAATACGTATGAACAAGTATTACACAATAACATGTTACACGAATTAACTAGAATTTAAGTTACAGTCGAATTCTCACATACTAAAGAGATTTCAATGCATTTACATGAAAATGCAGAGTTTGCTACAGTTATTATTGTTAGAGATTAGGCAACCTCTCTTCTACAAGCGTTTACGGCTCATTTACATTTTAGATAAACATTCGTTTAGGGGATTTACTTGACTCTGTAGGATTGTCGTAGCGCTACGAGGATATGTTGGCTACGGCGTAGCTTCGTAGGTGACTGACTACGAAAGTTATTTGATAAAATAAAGAAGGTTCTACTAGTTATTTAATGTTGCCTTTAAGTTAAAGGTGATAATGTACTTAGATAATACATTAGTATACGTAAAAAATACACAAAAATTTATAAACTATTCGTATTTTTTTTTAATTCAATAGATACGATACTGTAATGTCAATTTTCTATGAGTGTGATCACCAATAGGAGCATCACTTGTAAATACGCTTTAAATATAATAAATACAAATAATTTTTTTAATGATTAAATGAATCGATGTGTGAATATTTGTTACATAACAAACTCAAACTTCACCCCTATACAACTCAGTGAAACTACTTGATCAAAACAACAATAATTATCCTACACCAAACCGGAAAATAAATGAATAAAAGAACCCATTAACTAACCCTAATTTATTATTCATTCCATAATCAAATAGTCGTTTAAACTCGGATATTTTTGTTCCCGTAACCCCATGTATTCTGGATGTATTCCGGATAAATTCTCATCGGTCATCCGTGACGTAGACGAATGTTTTGGAAGTATTGTTTTGACCCATATAGAGTATTACTTTATTTGGGTTTAGGGGATCTATCAAAGCCAAGTTCTTAAGAGCTGTTCAGTTTATTAAGGTTTAGAATTGCTTGAAAAGATGTCTTTTTTATGTCTATTAATTTTGTTGTTGTTAAAATATTCTAGTGATCTGTTCGGCAGCAAAGAAAATCGAATTATTTACTAATTCAACTAGCTTCTGTGTATTTACATGAAAAGAACATAGAGCTAGAGCTAGAACAAGAGCATTCTATCTTGATTAGTGTAAACGAAAAATCGTATTCAGTGTTGGTCAGTATTAGAACATCGCATAGCATGCTTTTCGAACGCACTAAGAACAACGGAAGAATGCTCTACGCCTGTTTACACTAAAATAATTTGACGTAGTGGAGATGGAATGAGCCTTCACTCGTTTGATGTAATAGCACCGTTAAAAGTAGTAGGAAAGGTAGTTACGAATGTATTTGATAGGTGATATTACCGTTAATTTGTTATTGTTAGAAGGTTATTTCAATCACCTATTTCTATGTAAATTTATGTATGTATAATTATATATATGTACTAGCGGTCCGCCCCGGCTTCGCCCGTGGTACCTACATGTTTAAACTATCCTATCTCTCAAGTTGGATCGAACTGCACATGGTGTGCGAATTTTATTATAATCGGTTAAGTAGTTTAGGAGTCCATTGAGGACAAACATTGTGACACGAGATTTATATATATTAAGATATATTAAGATGTATGTATATATATTTTTATATGTTTTTAGTGTTTAAGTTAGTTAAGTTTGTTTTTAAGAATAAAATTGTATCTCTGTCGCATTGTGTATGACCTGTAATGGCAAGTGATGTTTTTTAAATAAATAAATAAAATTTTGCTTTCTTGAATGATTTAGTGAATGCTATATAAATATGTATTTTGTACTTTGAAAATAAGAGTGCATATACAGGGTGTCCCACTGTTGGTATACTAAGCTCAAAGGAGGTTATAGTTTTGCATACGCTGAGTACGTAAAAAATACTTATAAAATTCCAGACGCATTTTTTTTTCAAATAGATGAATTCTTAAAACTCTTTGTGTACACCCCTAACAAGCAACCCGCCCAACTTTGCCACCCGCACGTGAGCTATCGTTTAAGATTATGTTTTCATAGACAAAACGCTCACATTAGAGAAGCGGCTGCGCGAAGCTAGAGAAGAAAAGATGGATTTTCAGGAAAAATTTAGCAAAAAACTTTTGACGTTATTTTGTTGTTTGAGTATTTTTTACGTGATCAGTGTATGCAAAACTACAAGTCCCCTCGCGCTTAGTATACCAATAGTGGGACACCCTGTATAATACAAAAACACATGTAAGATTTTTTTTTTGAAAAATAAGTTTATAATGTAAATAAATAAGCATTTCAAGTCATGCTGAACATGCCTTAATAACTACTGTTAGGTGAAATATCTTATTACTCAATAGTAAACACATCATTATGACAATTAACTTGTTTATTTAAAGTTTCCATACAAACTAATATAAAGGATAGATATATAATATATATGATTCATAGTATAATATTGATGCCATTGGCATGCAGGGGAACATGACTATGACATCGAGAGCCAGAGGCTATTAATATGGAATTACTATTGTTTGTTTGTCAAAGAAGGTCACAAATTGTTCGACAGAAGTGTAGTTCGACATTTGAAACTACATAAAAGCAGAAAGGTATTCGCGGTTATTTATTATAGAAAATGCCTTTATTCCTTGCAAAACAGATAATATTATATCGAGAGGAATATAAAAATAAAAAATTAGCAGTCCGCTCTCACGTGCTACAGAAGTCGGCCGTGTAATAATAAATTACGCCAAATGCTGGTAACCATTGTTTCCCGAACGAAAGGCACGGTTTTATTTTTAATTCTCACTGTCTGAGTAGGGTTGCCGGCTTCCGGGCTTAGGCCTTCCGGTTTTTATCAGCTGTTAGTAATTTATTATCTTTTCATTCAGTTTTAAAAGCATTTAACACGTTTTAATCTTAAATATTCTATTGTACAAAATGGACTGTAATTAATTTTAAGTTACCTTAATCGGTAGAAACCACAGAATAATAAATTCTTGTAAATTAAATAACATATTGTAACTGTAAGATACTAATTTGTAAAAAAAATAGATTAATACTGTATCAATTAATTCCATTCGACCTTTGCTATCATCTGATTTTAAAAAATAAGTGAATAACGGCTCTTATTATTTTCCTTTTTACACGCTTTATATTAGCTTCACCTGTATGTTTGTAACCGACTTCTTTGGGCGCGATTTTGACCCACTTTAAACGGCCAGATTTCGTTCAAACTTTGTAGATTTATTGAGGACCGATGACAATACACTAATTTGACAAAATTTTCTATTTTTTAGTTCGGTTTTCTTTAAAAAGCGTGTTTTTTAGTTTTTTAAACTATTATTATTTCCTTTTACAGCCCTGAAAAAACTTATTGTCATATCAACCAAACAAATAAAATATTTGACTACATAAAGATATAGGTAAAAAATACTTTAATCCCGAAAGTCAAATTTATTAAAATATTTATGTGGCAGCCCTAAATAAAATTCAGATACACTTGTGGGGAGAGCTGTAAAATCTGTTTCATTACACACTTTTAATTGCATTCTTGCTTTCCTTGTTTTTCATATTCGTCCTATTGTGTATTTTTCGATTTAATTTTCGAAGAAATTTGTTTATGCTTTTAGGGTAATCGCTTTAGACACAATGTAGGGTTGTGTCTCTTTAATTAACAATATTTCAATGGCAGGAAAAAGAGATTATTTTGTTGAAATGTTCAACTGAAAGGTCTTTGTTATTGTGTTATAATTTTTTTATTAGAATAAGCTGTTTTTTCACGTTCATTTTAAATCATCTAAGCGTTAAAAGTAGGTACGTTTTATTTTTGGAGTATTTAATATTTTATAGCTTTAATAAAATTATTACATTCTCACATTATATAATATTACGCTTTTTAAGTAAATAATTTTAATCCCAAAAATCCTTAATCCGTAATAGGTCATAGAACCGTTTCTATCACATCAACTCAAATGAATCTAAGGTCGATAATCGCCTGAAACAAATCAAAATAAGCTTAATATCCCGACTGCTATACAATTCCCAGCTCTATAGGATTCCGACCTCTATTGCTTTGTTTCATATTAGCTTCGCAAAGCCGATGGCAGCGTTGGATTTTACAAATGACGTGAAATATGATTTTAAACTCCTTTACACTAACATACAAGTTTGAATCTTATTGTGATAGTGATATGGTTCAAAATATAAACTTGCAGGCTGTGACCTCGTGTTGCAACTCAAGGCATATTATCTTTGTCTAGATATTACGTTTCAATATACTTACATTTACGACAGCCTATTTTCTAGGTAGGTTTTGATTGTAGTCTACTTTTGTTTTGTTTAAGCATATATTTTCTTTTGCATAACATACTCACACTCAAATACACACTCACACACACACACACACTCGCTTTTACTCACGTTATAATGGCACTGTGTTCTTATGGAGTGGATAGCGTCGATCGCCTATAGCACAGGTCTAGTACCTAGTTTAGTCGATTGTCGTGTCTCATGTATGTAAACTTTTTATTATGTGGGTTTTTCATTTTTATTTTTTTTAACTAAATAGGAATGTATAATACTAATTAGACCAGTTTTTAAATGCTATATTTTATTAGGATTAATCCATTTTGTTTTTCTTTCGTCGAACGATGTTTCAGCTCTAAATTAATTTAGGCATAAAAGGAAAGCATGTACTTTTATTTGATTAAAAACATGTAAATAAAGCCGCGGGTACAAGCTAGTATACATTACATTAACCCATTTTACCCTTTGTATAATTATTATGCTACAATTCCGTATAATTATTATCTAGTTAACATAAGTTTTATTATTTATTGCCATGAGGGACCGGTGCCTGAAATATGTTATTACACTGGAATAATTTTAAAATACGTGAACATAGGAATATTTATTTATTTATTTATTGATTTATTAACACTTTATTGTGCTGGCATACAAATAAATTCTTAAAATTAAAACTTAAAACTAGTCCAGCACAGAAGGCGGCCTTATCACTTAAGAGTTATCTCTTTCAGGCAACCTACTGTGTGGAGTAATATTATGATAAAGGAGGTAGGTAGGAAGTACAAATATATAATATAGTTAGCTTATGATATTTGGTTCATGTATGTTTAATTTGAAAGTAATAGATAATGAGTTAATGTTATAATGCTTCATTAGTTATTAGTTATTTGTTAGCCTGATATAATGTACATCTTATTTTACATGTATTTTTAATACTGAACCCAAAAAACACTTCGACATATATTTATTGAAATCAGCTTAATGTATTGTTTGTTATGCTATACCTACTTTGGGCACTTGATAACTCTATATCCAAAATGTCCTGGTCCACCGATTTTATATATTTTTTGTGCAATAGGAGAATATGCAGGTGTTAATAATATACCTATAATAATATGCAGGTGTTAATAATATACCTATAATAATATGCAGGTGTTAATAATATACCTATATCTAATAATATGCAGGTGTTAATAATATACCTATATCTAATAATATGCAGGTGTTAATAATATACCTATATCTAATAATATGCAGGTGTTAATAATATATACTTATAATAAAGTGCTAAACTTTATATGACATACTAGTGGTCCGCCCCGGCTTCGCCCGTGGTACATATTTTGCAATAAAATGTAGCCTATGTCCTTTCTCGGGTATCAAAATATCTCCATACCAAATTTCATGCAAATTGGTTCAGTAGTTTAGGCGTGATTGAGTAACAGACAGACAGACAGAGTTACTTTCGCATTTATAATATTATTAGTAAGGATTATCATTTCAATTCCAGACAAAGTAACACTTCAGGCGTAAAATATAACAAAATAAAAAGCCATAAAACAAATCCAACCAATCAGCATCTCAGACGTCAAAGTAACATTAAACTAAATATGAGAAATCGAGTATTTTACATGAAAAAGCCTTGCAAAGTGAAACGCAACAGAATAGCGTAAAACGTTCAAAGCGGGGACTTTATAAGCGATAAAAAAATTGTATCTCGGTTTTTTGTGTAACGACTTTCGATTTACTGAATACGAGTACTCTTGAAAAGGGTTGCGCGGGTGACCACGTGTGCGCGTCCATTAGGATTGTCTCGGGAATATTTTTTAAGAGAAAAAAGTATTTACCTCTATGGTTTTCGGCACGTTAAGTTTTTGATGGATATAAAATATATTTTATTTGTATTTTAAGTAGATATTTAATATTGGGCATTACTTTATTTCATTTCCTTTAAGATCATTTTCACTTTACATAATTTACCAAACAAGAGATATGAAAAACACATCCCTTGCAAAATATTATACTCAAAGGTATAAAATTAACCATCTCTACAAAAGAGACATTTGAATATATCTGCTTTCTTTTTTCTAAACATTTCACACCAACGCTACTACAAAAATTAAACTCTCAATAAATAAAGCTAATTATATCCTAAATTTCCAAAAATCATAGCCACCCAAAACATCACTCCACCCTGAGTCAAGTACATTCGTCTACCAAATAAGGCGTAACTCACTCTTCGAATTTACGAGTATGAAAACGGCTCTGTTTCAGCACTTTTAAAAATCTCAATTTCACACTGCACTGCCTTTTATCTGGGGGTAATAAATCAACTGATCGGCCGATTTGTTGGCTAACATGTTGGGTTTATTCTTGTGTAAAGTTTTAGAGAAACGTTTAATTATTGTGACGTTATTTGTGTATTAAGTGCATAGAACTTGTAAATTTGAAGTTAATATTATTTACTAAATAGACAGAAATTTCTTCAATGTACCACATAACTATTAAGGTGGTCCTTTTTTAAGGAAATAATAAAATTTGTCTTTTGATTGTAATCCTGTATTTTCTTTTTTTTACGAGTCAATGTAACTAAACTGAGATTTACTAACTGACAGTAAACAAGTAATTTTCTTAGTGTATTCAATTTACCTAGATAAAAAATCAATATTATTTCTTCTAATTTGATTCAAAGTAATTTTAAAATAACATTACTTTTTATGATTTGCTTTATATTTGGAATAAAATCTGTTTATTTTATTCTGGAAAATTTGTTTCGCTGAATAACTTTGAACATTGTATTAAGTTTCTTAATATTAATTTGAATATAATGAATCGTGACTTTTTATTGTAAGGATTGTTGTTAGGACGTCGTTGGAATTGTAGTATAAAAAAAATCGTTCTTATATGTAAATAAAGTTGATATTAATTTTGATATTGCAATAATATTAATATGTGGTGTGTTGTCTTCACTTTAAACCTTCTTGAAATAAGATGTAAAATTTATGTGATTTAAAAGAGCAACTACTTACACGGTCTCTTACCTGTTATTCTCTGTAAAAACTGCTTTTCGAACCGGTGATGAAAACTATGATATGATTCAAAAGTGCTACTAGAAGAAGTTTTATTTAATAAATAATAGGTATGTTCTATTTTATGGTAGATGTCACACAAAACTTTCATTAACATCAAATAGAAATGTGCATAATATACTACATAGGCTGTTCAAATCTCTAAATACTTCACCGTTTTAAATTAATTTCCCCTGCCTTGGCTAGGGCGTAGTGTTCATCACTTTGACGCTCCCCTGCTATTTGTTTTTGACAGTCAAATGAAAGTTGACTTTCAATTATTTTTAATAAACATAATTGTAGAGCGTCTGTGTATGGATAAACGAAAGTACAAAAATTTAATGTTTATGTTAGTTATTTTTCATAGACATTATAAACGGTTCTCAATTTAATTATTAGACTATAGTTGTAATTAAATTGAGAAGCTCTTATTTTCCGTCTTGTACTTTAATAAAACATATAAAGTTTTCTCATTAAATGAATATTTAATTATGAGAATAACATCACTACATAGTATAAAACAGAGTCGCTTTCTCTGTCCCTATATGTCTCTATGTCTCTATGTATGCTTAAATCTTTAAAACTACGCAACGGATTTTGATGCGGTTTTTTTAATACCTAGATAGAGTGATTCAAGAGGAAGGTTTTAGTATATAATTTATTATGTTTTAGACAAAGCGGGCGAAGCCGCGGGCGGAAAGCTAGTAATTAATAATTATAACTTTATTTACAATAGCTTTTCTTTTATGTATTTCAAAATAAGAATTGTGATGGATTTTCACTAACGTTGAATACAAAACATTTTACATGGTAGATTACAACCAATTTTTTTATTTTTTAAATCGTGAAAATAGCTTGGTAACAATTATCCACTACTGAGAAGAATTCCTTCTTATTTTGACACAGATTTAAAGGGTCAATGCCACTAACTTTCTACCACAAAAAATCTAGACCGTTATTTTAGTTCAAGTGATATAAATAAATATTCTAAAACAGTATAAATTTCCACGAATCCAACCTAATCAGTAACTTCTATTGGAGTGTCTTTGAAGAATTCTTTAATGCGGACCTAAGTTCAATTTTCGGGTACGTGTGCGAAATTTAATGATTTTTTTCGTTTGCGAATAGAAAAGATAACGAGACCGTCTCGTCGGGTGATCGTAGCGGGGAATTATGTTTTCTGCGCCCTGAATAATAAGATGAAACGCCAGGCGAGGGTGTGAATGGCATTAGTAGGTTCCGTAGGTTTTGACTGGTTAATAAATAATTGATAGTAGGTAAGCAACTGTCACCGATGCGTATTGCGTATATTGTGTTGTCTGTCCCCAGTTATTGTGTCACGGTTGTATTAATTTAAGTGTAATCAGTCCCCTGTTACTGTGACACAATTATATCATTTGGTGTAGTCAGCCCCCTGTTCCTATCAATGGCAGAGTTAATTTATGTATAGTTCGTCCCTTATTACCATGTTGCGGCTGTGTTCATTTAGACGTCAGTCCCCTGTTTTCTAACAGGATATGAGTTTTGTAAGCAAATTGATCCTTAAATTATTTTGAAACTAGCTTTCCGCCCGCGGCTTCATCCGCTTTGTCTAAAACATAATATATTATACCTATACTAAAACCTTCCTCTTGAATCACTCTATCTATTAAAAAAACCGCATCAAAATCCGTTGCGTAGTTTTAAAGATTTAAGCATACATAGGGACATAGGGACAGAGAAAGCGACTTTGTTTTATACTATGTAGTGATAGTGCTTACATGCTTGTCATGATAGTTGATTCAAAACGCTTTGACTAAGCTTCTAGTTTAAGTTCGACATCGGAATTTGTCTTTATATAACTTTGAGTTTACGTATTAGTTTCTGATAAGATAAAGTTTGAATTTAACTTGTTAATTTAATAAATTATCATTATAATCAGCCCATATACGTTCTCATTGGCCTTCTAGAAAGGTAGAGGCCATAATATACCACACTGGCTCCCATTCCTGGGACATTGGCCTCCTAGAAGGATAGAGGCCATAATATACCACACTGGCTCCCATTCCTGGGACATTGGCCTCCTAGAAGGATAAAGGCCATAATATACCACACCGGCCAACACACAGTGGTGCGGTTTTAAAAATATGGTAAATGGAACCCAAATCCACAGTTTCCTTGAACTTGGCACAATAACAGTTATCAACGCAAACGGTTCCTATAGACCCTTCAAAATAATGCAGGTGCCGAGTTTATTAAGCCCCCGTTTTTCAATAAAGCGAGTAAATTACGTATTTCAGGACATGATTTGAATGTTTAAAACATTTATTCGCAGACGGGTAGACTGATTATCTTCTGTGTGGGTAGGAAGACATGTGGTATTTTGTAAATTTATTTTTTTATATTTAGTAAGTATATTTGCAAAGTATATGTGTAATGTTTTTCATATTTAGAAAATAGGTATGAAATAAATGTTTTATCAAGTGAATTAATTCTTAAAATTGTAACTAATAATATACCACACCGGCCAACACACAGTGGTGCGGTTTTAAAAATATGGTAAATGGAACCCAAATCCACAGTTTCCTTGAACTTGGCACAATAACAGTTATCAACGCAAACGGTTCCTATAGACCCTTCAAAATAATGCAGGTGCCGAGTTTATTAAGCCCCCGTTTTTCAATAAAGCGAGTAAATTACGTATTTCAGGACATGATTTGAATGTTTAAAACATTTATTCGCAGACGGGTAGACTGATTATCTTCTGTGTGGGTAGGAAGACATGTGGTATTTTGTAAATTTATTTTTTTATATTTAGTAAGTATATTTGCAAAGTATATGTGTAATGTTTTTCATATTTAGAAAATAGGTATGAAATAAATGTTTTATCAAGTGAATTAATTCTTAAAATTGTAACTTGTATTCATTAAATTGTATTTAATGAGCCAAGACGTAAATAAGGAGTGTTTTCGAATCTTTCTTTAACACTGTCTGTGTATTTATTCCCACAATAAACTTGATATTTTTATAATCATAACATCAATCAATAATACCTAAAATAGCTGTATAAAAGGAAACATTTTACCTCAGAATCTCAGATTTACATACATCTCACAGTAGAGGGAACCAACAAAAAGTTTTAAAGGATTCCCTTCGTTCATTCCCACGGGAGATCTTGATAAGCACCTCTTATTTGACTAGTTTGATCTAATTTTGTAGATCTAACTCCCTTTATTTCATTTTCTGGGGATTCTTGAGTAACTCAATTGTTAACACTATACCTGTGTTGTTGGTTCTATTTTTAGGACAAATTTGCTAATAATCTAGTCGTGAATTTGTGAATATTGTTTTATATGTTTGGATATTTGTTAATCAAATAATTGGATCGATTTCAACGAAATTTTATTGACAAATAGTTAACACCCGAAAAGTAAGAATTTTTATCCCGGATTTGTGATATAAAATCTTGTTTTAGCATACTTATATATGTATAAGTATTAATTAATAAAGCTAGTTTTATTTTATTAATATTCGAATATTTTTAAAGCAGATGGCTGAATAAATTAAATGATGATGTCATTGAAGTTTAAATATGTACGGAACTCGATACAAATAGCTCCTAAAATATACCTATATTATCACAAGTAATATCGATTAAAAGAAACATTTTAAGGTTTACCGAGTTTCAAAATTAATTTATTTACAAGATTAATTAAAAATACTGCACTGTTATTAAGCTATTGCATAGCTTCTATCGCGGGCCTTGAGACCGAATCGAGAAATTCCGTAACGAAAAAACCTCACGCTCCCCACTCAGACGGGCGCGGAGGTGTGGCTTGAAGGCATAGCATGCAATAGCTTTACCGCGGCAGTCCCCGAGTGCCACACATCTTTTTTTATAATGATAATGATCCAAAACCTCGCTTTCATTTCCACCAACCTTAAACAGCAATAACGCTTATGAGAGTTTGTACAATTTCAGCAATCTTCTAAGCCTAGTTATTAGCGGAATGACTTTTTGATGGGAGTTGCCATTTAGAATAAATATATATAAGGTATATTCATTTTGTGATTCAAAATGCTACAGTGAGAAATGACAGCTGTTGCGGACACAAATTGGGGGGAAGATAGGGTGGAACATACTGTAAGGGTTGTGATACATTACATTTGTAGCTACAGGAAGTAACATATAAGAAAGGTTTAAAAATAATAAGAAAAAACGACGTGTGGCACTCGGGGACTGCCGCGGTAAAGCTATTGCATGCTATGCCTTCAAGCCACACCTCCGTGCCCGTCGGAGTGGGGAGCGTGAGGTTTTTTCGTTACGGAATTTCTGGATTCGGTCCCCGCGCTCAAGGCCCGCGATAGAAGCTATGCAATAGCTTAATAAGAAAAAAGTCAATGCAAGGTAATATTGAACTATTTAATTTTTAGAACACGTCATGTTAGTTTGAAAAAATATCACATTTTAATGAGCCATGATGAAGCCTAAAATGAATAAATAATGGCAGTTTCACAATTAAATGTAACATTTAAATTAACGACTTTATTCCTGCCCCCCTAGACAAGTGGCTTTCTATTAGCGTAAAGTTCAATAGAATAGATTATGAATGTATGAGATTGACGTAAGCAATCGTCGTCGTCGTCGTAATCAAACGTCAATCTCATACATTCATAATCTATTCTATTGAACTTTACGCTAATAGAAAGCCACTTGTCTAGGGGGGCTTGTAATGAAAATAGAGCAAGGGAAATGACACATGATAATGTTACAGACAATAATTGCAGAAAAAAGAAAGTACTTATACCAAGGAAGAACATAGAGATTACTTTAAATAGCGCGTATTTTTCGGTGGAACAAGTACCTTATATGTATGATGTATGAATGTACCCAAGCTAGCTTTTTCTTTGTCATCCGTAGCTTGCTTCCGACATACGCATTTTTAACGCTCTTTAAATGGGTTTATGGGAGTGTAAGTTGATTTATCAGATCAACTGTATTTGGGTCAAGGCCTGAAGAATATGAAGATTCTTATATAATATTTTTAATGTTGTTCTCATTATAGAGTAAACGGTTTTAAAGAATTACCTACTAATAGTATAAATGCGAAAGTATGTGAAGATGCAAGCATATTTGTTACTCTTTCACGATAAATCTTATAAGCGGATTTGGATGAAACTTTGATATTTAGAAATTACTTTTTTCTTTTTATAAGTAGTTTCTTTTAACTTTTATTTTTTTTACCTTTTGCTCGCGGGTTCGTCCGCGGGTGAAACCGCGCGGCAGCTAGCTAGTAGTTTATTATATAAGAACTAGCGGACCGCCCCGGCTTCGCCCGTGGTACATATGAAAAATAGATGTTGGCCGATTCTCAGGCTTACCCGATATGCACAGAAAATTTCATGAGAATCGGTCCACCCGTTTCGGAGGAGTATGCAGACTAACATTGTGACACGAGAATTTTATATATAAGACTAGCGGTCCGCCCCGGCTTCGCCCGTGGTACATATGAAAAATAGATGTTGGCCGATTCTCAGACTTACCCGATATGCACAGAAAATTTCATGAGAATCGGTCCACCCGTTTCGGAGGAGTATGCAGACTAACATTGTGACACGAGAATTTTATATATAAGATAATGCAGCAGTTTTGCTTCAATAACTGATTTATGTATATTGTAAAATACATAATGAAAATATTATATGCATCAAGTGGTTTATAAGCAATGATGCAGAATAATAGCTCCAATCACTGATTTATGTATATTGTATAAGGTAAAATGAAATAAACCGTTTTTGATTTGATTGATTTTATGATAATGATGCTGATTTATAACGGGAGCTGGCTTGTTTAACGCAATAGGAACTCTTCAATGTATTATTATTCCATCAAATAAAAATAACTAATTGAATTATTAGTGTTAAACGAAAAATATGAGAAACTGAAAAACGCAGGAATACTATAGTTTATATCACACATAGCCAATTTATACAACTTATAACGTAAATATGCATTTTTAACAAGACGTGCGTTCAGTCCGACAGCTTGTCATCAACTAATCCCTAACTAACGATACAATACGTTTTATACAATGCAAATATTCAAATACCCGCATGGCGCATACATTGAACACGAAATACTAAGCAAAGCCAATGTATAAATCATGTTTGCTGCACCAGCTTGTGAGGGTTCCCATAAATATTATATGGATAACAAATACGGTATGAAAATAAGATGGAGAATCGATCGTTGTGCAAATATTTGTGGTCAGCGCGACGGGATCAAGGATATATAATATAAATGTACTAGCGGTCCGCCCCGGCTTCGCCCGTGGTATCTACATGTTTAAACTATCCTATCTCTCAAGTTGGATCGAACTGCACATGGTGTGCGAATTTTATTATAATCGGTTAAGTGGTTTAGGAGTCCATTGAGGACAAACATTGTGACACGAGATTTATATATATTAAGATATATAGAGACATAGAAGCAAGAGTTGTGTAACTTAATACGCAAAATATACTTACTAGAGTGGCGCAGGGACCCAAAGTGAGTCTTGGCCTCCGACAATAAGAGCCTCCATTTGACTCTATCCTGCGCCATCTCTTGCCTGCAGTTTTCGATCTGGAGGCTGCGCAGGTCCTTGGCAATTTCGTCTTTCCAGCGGTACCTGGGATACGCAAAATACGTGGAATTATATTTTATATGGGTTTTTATGACATAAGAACTACATAATATAGATGTCAATTTTTGGCGTTATTGTGTAAAAATGTACAACGTTTAAATTATTAATTTAAATAGCGACTAGAGATTGCTGCCGTCTCTCCTCTGTGGATACTATCGTCCGCTATATTATGTCACAATAAAAAAGTAATTACTAAAATATTTTATTTTAGTTCTTATTATAAGTTTTTTTAATAAATAGAGTAGTTTTTTCAATCATCAATAGATAGTGAAGTCCCATGTCCCCTAGTGGTATAAGGGGCAGATGCATTATACATTTGTTTCACTGATCGATTTTCTTTAGGAACAAGAGGGTGATCAGCCTTCTGTGTCCTACCAGACCGAGACATTTTTTTTTTCTTCGTCTCCAACGGGAATCAAACCCAGGACCCCTCGGTGCTATGCTGACGCGTCAATCACTGTGCCAAGGAGGCGGTCAATAGATAATACAATATTTAAATGACCCTGATAAAAAAACGATATTTTCAGTATAATCATTCTGGCACTTTATCCCACTTCAAAAGAAACCTGACTTAAGAACTTCCTTAAGAATTATTTTATATTTGTGCGTTGAAAATCCGCCCTTTTTAAGCTGATTTGATTTGATTTTATTCAAACGATAAGATTTTATAAGAAACGTTTTTATATTGGACTTTTTGATAAAAAGATTAAATTCTTACACTCCTAGAACATTTTCTTGTTTTGTAATAATGTCTTTAAATAAACTATTAAAATATCTTATATTTGCTGACTCTACAAATTACATATAAAAACTTACAAACACAAACATACACTGTATGTACCTACCTTCAAATACACAATCAATAAAAAATCCTCACTTGTCCACCTTAAATCTCCACTTTTGCTGACCCTACAATTCGTAGGTACGTCTTACAAACACGAACACAATCATATTATACAATATATCTCTATCAAAACCTTGAAAAACCCAATCAATAAAAAAGAGCATGTTTGAACACACGTGTCAGAAATGAAACTTCTTTGGCAAGATTCAAAGATGCCAAAATGGTCACCTTACTCCATGACGTGACGGTATTGCCATGACGCGATCTTGAAATTTTACTAACGCGCCTATAGATGTTTCACTTCAAAATCCACACTTTAAACCTTCACATTGCTGACCCTACAATACGCCTTACGATCCCCCACGTAATTCCGTCCGGGACAACTTTGAGCCCGGGCTTTATCCCTCGATAGCTCCTGTTAATGCTAACACGTGTGCGATTATGATGCATTAAACTTAAATACTATCTATATGTATGTCACCGTAAGATTATGAATACCGTTAATCTTCACTATGTAATAAAAATGAATCACCAAAAGTAGCTAAGCTCAAATCTTGAGAACAACTGAACCGATCGTTAATCCTTTATATTATAATACTAGCGGTCCGCCCCGGCTTCGCCCGTGGTACATATTTACGTTTTCTCTACATAAAAACCATCCTCGTACTTCAAGGAATATAATAAAAAAGAATTATCGAAATCGGTTCAGCCGTTCTCGAGTTATGCGCTTACCAACACATTTTGCGATTCATTTTTATATATATATAAGATTCGTTGAAGTATGAGGTAGGTTCTTATGGAAAGAAAACGTAACATGTACCACGGAAGAAGCCAGGGCGGACAGCTAGTTTACAATATAATTCGTGAGATTGTAAACTTTAGCGACATATTAACTGCACCAAAACATTTACAATTATTAAACGCAGTCTATTTGGTTAGTTTATAATAATACTAGCTTACCGCCTGCGGCTTCGCCCGCTTTGTCTAATACCTAATAAATTATATACTAAAACCTTCCTCTCGAATCACTTTATCTATTAAAAAAACCACATCAAAATCCTTTGCGTAGTTTCAAAGATTTAAGCATACAAAGGGACATAGGGACAGAGAAAGCGACTTTGTTTTATACTATGTAGTGATAGTGATGTCCTTATCATTAAATTGTATACGAGATAATTCATACCAATGATTATTATAGCGTCGTTATTATTCCTTGATACCAATACATTTTAATATTCATGCCATCACTAAGTGAAGTCCCGTGTCCCCTAGTGGGGTAAGGGGCAAATACATCTGTCCATACATCTGTTTCACTGATCGATTTTCTTTAGGGACAAGTAGGTGATCAGCCTTCTGTGTCCTGCCAGACCGAGACATTTTTTTTCTTGGTCTCCACCGGGAATCGAACCCAGGACCCCTCGGTTCTACGCTCACGCGTCAACCACTGTACCAAGGAGGCGGTACCAACGCGGCCATCACTAAGTACCTATTAATAAACTTTACTGGCCTATTTACCAACTGGTAAATATTGAACTTAGGTAATAATTATTTACATTGAAAGATACACATTTAAATCTGTTAAGTATGAAAATTGTCTGTTCGTTTTCATTGAAGTTCGTTTAAATTAAATATCTTTCGTTCTCGTGTTATCGTGATAGTGATATTATAATTGAAGCCAATATAATCCATGTCAAGCGCAAGTTGCAAATCAAGATTCAAAACTGTCTATCGAGACTACCTTTTAGGAATACAAAAATCAGTTCCATAATTTTGATATATTTATTTATTTTTCTCTGTTTATTTTTATTAATTTGCACAGTCTTGTTTCTGCCGTAAGGCGTAAACCTACCACACCTTCTGTGGAATGCTTGTTGGTTCCTGAAGTTTATTATTATTTCTTATATTGTGTATTGCCCTTTCATTTGTGTACCTATATGTTTATTGATATTTTTGATATACTATAATTTTATGAATATTTAACCTTTATCTCCTTTGCATTATCTATTTATTTAAGTTTATTTTAATTTTCTGCCCTCAAGAGGCATTGGCAGAATATCAGCGTCGGGGTCTCTTTAAAAACTCTGACATTTATGCTGAGCCAAGGCCTGTTCGTAGAACGCTGTGCACATTGGTTTAATTGTTATACTTTTAATTTTTCTGTGTGTATGAGTGTTTTCTGTATTGTTTTACTGCTTTTTGTCTTTTGTGTTTTATTTGTAAGTGTGATTGTGTTCTATGAATAAACGTTTTATCTATCTATCTATCTATCTATGTGAACAGTGAGTTTCATTAAAATCAGTTCAGTAGTTTTCGCCCGTAGACACATTACTACTACTAGTACTATAAGTTAAATTATTATTGAGATTTCTGATATAGCTATAATTCTATAATTTTCTTTGTAAACTAACCATGAAAAATATCGATATGTCGATCAAAAACTATGATAAAATGATCTCTTCATAAGCTTACGTAATAACTTAAAAAATGTTAGATAAAAAATCGATAAAGTGTTTTTGAAATCGGTTAAGCTTTCAACTTCTAATCCTATTCCCACAAAAAAACTGTTACGAACTTACCTCTTGTTACATGTTCCGAAAACGTATATAATTTACATGTAAATCGAATCTAACACACAAAGAAAACTTGAATATCGACGAAGCCAAAGTCCTTGAACCTAACCCGTATTATTACGTGAAAAACCTAGTCTTTAAAAGGCAAAAAGTACACCACGCCCTATCCAATTCCGTCTATCGAGAGTTCATCAGCTTACGCAGATTGAATTTTGTGATCTTACGTCATTCATTTACTTTTTATAAAGGTACGAAAATAGAGAGCCTCTTTGAGCGAGCAGTGTAATGCAAAATTTTCGCTTTGCTTTTATTAACGAAAGAGACTTCGATTACGAAGTCTCTTTCGTAATCGAAGCATTCTAAAATTATGTTATACATTAGTATAACGTAATTTTAGAATGCGCTATTGATTTACTGCTGTATTAAGAACTTTGCAAAGTTCTTTTCGTAGAGTCGCAAAAAGGTTACCGTGACATTTTATTTTTATCTTTCTATTTAGAAAAAATAATTCTTTAATATTTTTTCTATTGTTGAGAATAATTATTTGGTAAATATGACAAATGACTATAATACACAGCTACAAATAGGTAATGTTTGTACTAATTGTAACTTCCTGTATCGTGCTCTATCTGTATCAAATATGGTACCTTTTAAGACACTCCAAACAGGATTTGTCATGACTAACAAACATATAAATATACTAAGTATATTGACGGTCTAAATATACCTTAATTTCAGCTAAAAATATTTCCGATCGATAAAAACAACAAAAGAGGACTAAATTTTACATTATTTTCACCATAGAAATTTAAACATTATTTTAAAGCTTATTAAATAGCACAGTACATATTTGCGCTGAGCTTTTCAATTTCACCAATGGAGAAAAACATATCTTGATGTGACGAGAGCTTCTCATTTGTCAACGTCACTCCTCGCGCAAAACACTGGCTATGAAACAGAGTGCAGTGTGATTTATTTATATATTTAATAACATGGGTAATATAGAGTTTATAATTACAATACGAACAGATTTAGAAGATATATATTTATATTTGTTTATGAGAAAATAATGTTATAATACCAGAGGATAGATACGATAATTGGAAAACTTTTATAATTAAATAAATACTTCTTAATGGTTTAAACTTTAACTTAAGTTAAGTAGTATTGTTTAAAATCAAGCTTAAGAATTGAATTGTGCAGGCTTTAATTGCCTGCCGCCATTGACATTGTTCTTAACTATTTTCTAATTACAATACGTTCAGGACTTTAAAAATAATTAATATGGAAACATCTAGATTCGTTGATGTTATAGGAAGTGAAAAAAGTACATACGAAGTACGAATTAGATCTAAACAAATATTCAAGTACATACAGGAATATTATTTTCGTTTTAAACACCGTTCGTCACCGCCTTAACAGCCATACCCATATAATGTAATTCTATAAAGACGTCCCGAATTTCGAGATGCTTTTTAGTGTCGTGTCATCGAGTTTTTGTCGTCGAAAATATTTGATATAGAGCGGAAAACGGCGGTGACTCATTAATTTGGTTTCCCGAGATTGATGCGAGAGAAACTAGAGGAAAAAATTGTATTTCTATAGCGGTTAAAGCCCTTTATATAATGGTTTATTGTTATTGGCGTCTTGAAGGTTAAGGTTGGCTTTTTGTGAGATTCGAACAATTTTCATCTTCTTATTTCGAGGTATACATTTCACGTATATTTCCTTAAGAGTTAATGTACGTTATATAATGAAATATTTTATTAAACTTTATTAGATTTTTTACAATTATTGTTATGCTGTTATTAAACATTCTTATTTTCCTTATAAATTCTATGTGAGTCTGACTCAAACATTTATAGATTAGAACGATTTTATATAAAGACTAGCGGTCCGCCCCGGCTTCGCCCGTGGTACATGTTTACGTTTTCTCTACATAAGAACCATCCTCGTACTTCAAGGAATATAATAAAAAAAGAATTATCGAAATCGGTTCAGCCGTTCTCGAGTTATGCGCTTACCAACACATTTTGCGATTCATTTTTATATATAAGAAAAGATATAATACGAAGAACACATAACACAGGAACCACTTAAAAGCGAACTTTAAAAGTTTTGAAATAAGGGGTTGAAATTTGTTTGAACAACAGGGGGATGTAATAGGGGATGTTAATATGTATGCGGTGCGGATACCACGGCATAATAATTTTTACGTCTCGTAATTTTTAGTATATTTTCTTCATTTATTATTAGTCCATTATAGCTTCTGTGTTCATCCATACTAATATTATAAATGCGAAAGTAACTCTGTCTGTCTGTCTGTTACTCTATCACGCCTTAACTACTTAACAAATTTGCATGAAATTTGGTATAGAGATATTTTGATACCCCAGAAAGGACATAGGCTACTTGTTATCCCGGGAAATAAGATAGGTTTTATCCCGGAAATCCCACGGGAACGGGAACTATACGGGTTTTTCTTTGACTGCGCGGGCGAAGCTGCGGGTGGAAAGCTTGTATAAAATAATTTTTTTCTACTTTATATGCAAAGACAAAAGAGCTACCAAAGTAAAATATTTTGTAACTATCGAGTTTCTTGCAGATTCTTTTCGTCATTAGCAAATTCAATTTGGTATTAAAAAAGTGACTATTCCTAAAAAAAATACATTTACAAAATTAATTGAGTTTTAGTCTGTCCTTCATTACAAACATGTCCTTTTACAATCCAACAAGCAAGACCTCATAATTTATTCGACAAAATCAATTCCGTAACTCTATAAAGTGACCCAACAATTGGCTGAAATTAGGGATGTAACGATACATGATTTTGCCGATACGATACCGATACCGATATTTGTAGTAATGTATCGGCGATACCGATACCGATACCGATATCGATGGCTTGGTAGAAAAATAAATAGTGAATTATGCATAAAAAGTTACCAACATTTAACAGAGACAACTGTTAATCGTATTCTTTTAAATAAAAATGCCAAATCAAAAAACAACAAAACCATTTATTTTAGTATTATTATTTTACGAAGTCAGTTAAACTTTAAGTAATACACATACAATCAGTACCTAATAAAAGTTTACTATTGGAAGAGTTTTTTCAGAAAACAAAGTGCGCACGCGCGGGCGGCCTCCCGCATCGTTCATTGGGCGCGGGTTTTTGAATTATTTGATATCAAAAAAATTGGTTGTTTGTAAAGTAGGTTTACGATCGAGATGTTTACGTGATAACATAATGCAGTGGCAGCGCTCGAGATGAAACGGGAGATCGGTCCGTCTCTCTCTCGTTATACCTGCGATCGCGCTCGTGAGGTTTTGGTGTGACACAAGTTTATGAACATGTCACCCGACTAAAACGATTTTAAAAACGTTATCACGTTAAAAATTAAAATAATTCAAAATTATTTATTCCTTTCCTTTACATAAACAAATTTGTGATTGGAACACTCCTAGTAAGCAAATAAAATGCTTGTGTCAGGAGGTTCCGCTCTTCCTTAACACTATTACAGAAACAGAAATAAAACAATATGAATGAATACAATGCAAAAACATAAAAGAAAAGAAATAATTTAATAAAAAAATATCGGTATCGGTTGATTTATTATCGGCGATACCGATATATCGGCTTGCCGATATATCGGCCGATATATCGGTATCGGTATCGGTATCGTTACATCCCTAGCTGAAATATTTACAACAGAATCTATAGCTGTTTGAAATGGTTTTAGTACAAAGGATATAATAAATAATTCAGTGGGTGCAATACCACGCGGGTATTGACAAAGAATTCAGTCTTGTTACTCAAACTCAAAAACATTATTCAATTGGACTTCATCTAAATGCACTTTTGAATCGTCATAACATAGTTATACCATTTATACTGGCTTGAAAAGCAGTTTTTATAGAGATGAGCCGTCAAGAAGCTCGGTGGTTACTCTTTTAAAATCATGTATATTTTACATTGTACATCATTTTACATTATTATATTGTTAATCATAATGATTATGCCAAATATTATATTTACCTGCATTGCTCCGATTCTATTGGTCTTAGCGTGATATAGCCTTTCTCGATTAAATATGGGCTATCTAATACTGGAATATTTTTTTCAAATTGGACATGTATTTCCTGAGCTTAATAGGTTCAAGCAAACAAGCAAATAAAAATAATCTTTATATATTAGTATACACAGTACCGTCCACAAAAATAAAAAAACTAAATCGACTATTAACAAATTCACACGTTTTTGCGGACTCTACCCGGTTATTCCGCAAATTATACTCGTATAATACTTGTTAATATTAATGCCAATTATGCTATCAAAAAGTGAATTGAATAAGGGGAAGGCATTAGTATTCCCCGTGTATCCGAGCCTCTTGGGAACAACATTATACTGTTGGCAAATATTAGTTTAATTAGTGGATTTGTTTAATTTTGCGGATTTGTCTGATTAGCTGTAGCTTCGTTGGTAAGGTTAGACGATTACCTATTTCTTGTAGTATGATGTGATTTATTATGATTTCATTTCGTTGAATGTTTTGTGTGTGATAATAATATTATGACTGAAATGTAGTAAAGAGATACCTAGTTTTTTTATATCTGTGGTATATATTTTTATTTGTCATTGCACTTAAAATACAGATTTAAACACAAAACTCAAGAACTGATTAAGATGTGTATTGTGTATAAATAAAACTTTCCCTATAAAAAGTCGATTCCTTGAGCTCGAACACCTAAAAAAACAGTTTAGGAACCTTTTAATTTTTTTTTGTAATAAAACGTTTTTGTAATGTCATACATACACACCATTCGTAGACATTAGATTTATCTTTAACTAGCTTCCGCCCGCAGCTTCGCCTATGGTAGCCTATGTTCTTCTCAGGGTCTAAAGATTGTCTGTACCAAATTTCATCAAATTTGGTTGAGTCACTTGAGATGTTTAAGCGGGAAAGCGTAACAGACAGACAGAGTTACTTTCGCATTTATAATATTAGTAGGTATTATAATAATATCATTTGGAAATGGAACTTATTCATCATGAATTCCAATATTATTACAAAGTTTTCATTAAATAAAGCTATGGAATAATATAAAATATGGGAGCAAAGTATCGAGCTATCAGCCGCTGGCTGTGACTGCGTGTAATGAGCCTGATAAGGTCTTATTTACAACGCTTTCATGTGAATCCTGTGTGTATTGTTATCATGTATTTAGTTGAAAGGACGTTTAAAATATGAAAACATATCAGTTTTCAAAAATCAAACTGCTAATAAAATATCTAGTAGAACAAAATCTATGTACTTATAATAAGTATTATAAAGCCGAGGAGTTTGTTTGTTTGGTGATCTAGCGCGATCTCAGAAAATTCTTTAACTATTTGATAAATTCTTTCACTATTAGATAGTCCATTTATCAAGGAAGGCTATAGGCTATATTATCACGCTAAGATATATTGATCTTAGCGTGATGATATAAGGAACGGAGCAATGCGTGTAAAACCGCGGGGCACAGATAGTTCATAATAATATGAGTTTGAAAAACAGTAAATTATTTATACCAAGATATTCTCTCATGTCAATCTTAACTGATGTTTCTAAGTAGGACAATATATTATTAATTACGATATTTACTTCATTGAAAAGTTAATTACGTATATTAGTACTCACTTCTGAGCGCTGTAAAACCTTAGCTATTGACGTAATGAAAAAATGTTGTATGTAAAAGTTGTCCCTCGAAAAATAATCTACAAAAACGGTCTGATATAATTTCTTCGTAAAATGATAAAAAAAAAGTTTTATTGAGAAATATAAATATCCCTTATTTCTGAAAATTTTCGCTTATAACTATTTTATTTATAATTCTACGACAAAAAGTTATAAGACCAAAGTTGTAGAGAATTTAATTTGCAACAAAATATTGTTAACAATATTTTTTTATCAGATAAATAGTTAAAGAGATATATCGTTAAAACCATTTCAACCGCTATTTTAAAGATGGCGGCCATGGGACAAGGGTGGCGACCCCAAAAACTTGGTTTTAGCTTCACACTGACCCCCCCTACACATCAAAAAAATAAAATTGCGTCCTCTAAAAAACGCAAGGTTAGGCCTAAAAAATGAAACATTTCAATGGACTAATTACCTACATTGTTAAGAAATGTACAATACTATTTTATGAAGATACATTATAACAGTTAAGCTATTGATAAAGCTTAAACGTGCGAATTGCTTGTGTGCCTCGTGTAACATTCTACACGTGGAGCGAACTCGATACTGAGTTAATTACGATTCATTTGTACATATGTAAACACACGTGTATTTTAATGTTTCAGCTAAAGGTACTTACATAGTTATTTAAAATGAATGAATGAATGAAAAATTCTTCTTTTTACACCATATATAAATAAACTAGCTTTTCGCCCACGGCTTCGCCCGCGTTTACAAAGAAAAACCTGCGTATCTACCGTTCCCGTGGGATTTCCGGGATAAAACCTAGCCTATGTGTGAATCCAAGTTACCATCTATATGTGTGGTAAATTTCATTGAAATCGGTCCAGTAGTTTATGCGTGAAAACCATACATACATACATATATAATTACAAACCTTTCCTCTTTATAAATATTAGTATAAATATTCAGGACAATTTTTCACACACGGCACGATCTAATCCCATACTAAGCTTTCGCTTGTGTAATGGAATCCAGATGGCTGATAAATATACATATATAATTTTAATATAAATATTAAGACTTAAATTTTATATTGGTACTCTATATAGTATCTATGTCCTATACCCTACAGTAGTACTGTATTTTTGACATGGCCCTGGCTCCATCCGTATTTAAAATTAAAAAAAAAACTTAGTTTTTAAGATTACCTAATCCGGAGGAAAATCCAGCAAACAATCTTATAAACCAGTTGAGCTGTTCTTGAGTTATATAAGTGGTGTACATACAACGATATTCTCTTATATACATGTAGGTATAAACCCATAGAGCAAAAGCTCTATATAGGTACATAGATATTTAAATAAACAAGTATATAATAATATCACAACAACATTGTACGCAATATTTCTAATTAGATAACATAATTATACCGTAAAGATTAATTAATGATGACAATTACGCGACCACGATAATAATTTAATAACTATTACCAACAAATAAATGGAATATATCTGAAATCGATATTAAACGGCTCGTTCGGAAATTGCTGTGTATTTTAATCCAATAATTAACATTGAAAATGCATATTTAAAGAGACAATTTTATCTGTATGTTTATGTTAATATTGTTATTTGTAATATTTGTTGCTTATTTCATTATTGTATTGGTTGAATTGTGTCAAATATATTAGTTTAAATAAATTATAGAGTGAATGTTTTTAAGTGTAGCGTTACGTATTTTAAGATCTTTTAAATATGAAGAATAATAGATTAATGTAAGACCATAGCTGTCGTTGACATAGTTAAGATAATTTTTAATTTTAAGGGCCGATTTTTTTCAATGCTTGGTTAAAACTTATTCGTCGAATCTATACTAATATTATAAAGCTAAAGAATTTGTTTGTTTGTTTGTTTGTTTGTTTAAACGCACTAATCTCGGGAACTACTGGTCCGATTTGAAAAATTCTTTCAGTGTTAGATAGCCCATTTATCGAGGAAGGTTATAGGCTATATTTCATCACGCTACGGGCAACAGGAGTGGAGCCACGGGGGTGAAACCGCGCGGAGCAGCTAGTAATGTATAAAACTACCATTTTAAAAACGTATTCTTATTGCCCGTATTTGACAGTTTACGTGCCATTTTAATATTATCGTGTAATACTTTATTGGACGGATAAATTATAACCAACGATTGAAAAATCGTCCCAAAAACAACTAGTGATAATTAACAAAAACGTAAGAGTTGTCAGGGAAAGCCTTTAATACAATTGTCATGTTCTTGTATTGAAGAAAGTTCTTACAGAGAAAATGTCTACATTTTAAGAATTTATTCGTAATATTTGTACAGTTTAGTAAATACACAGATAGCTTCTACGTGAATATTATAGTATATGAATTGATAGCAAATGCTGATATTTTATATAAAAATGAATTATAATAAAATTACTTACAAATATAAGAACAAAATAACAAGACAATAATTAGCCTAACTAACATCAAACTGGAATCATTTGAATTGCTATAATATAACATGTGAATTACATGCTGAAATCGCAATTCACAATCCCAGTTCCACAGATCGCAACAAACTTTGTTTATAATAAACAGAGACGTGGAAAATTATTCTCTAACTTTGTGTACAATTTATGGAATGTTCACCGCAGAATTTCTAAATGAATGGCCCGCTTGGGTTTGTTATAATTTTACATGATCCGCTTCAGTTATCGAATGAGTACTTTTTATGTCGCGTTTGTTTTGTATTGAGTCAATGATATGGATTAATGTTTTGTTTGTTACTAGCTTACCGCCCGCAGCTTCGCCCGCTTTGTCTAAAACCTAATAAATTATATACTAAAATCTTCCTCTTGAATCACTCTATCTATTAAAAAAAACACATTAAAATCCGTTGCGTAGTTTTAAAGATTTAAGCATACAAAGGGACATAGGAACTATGTAGTGACTAGCTGTGCCGCGTGGTTTTATCTGCAGATGAACCCGCGGATAAAATCAAGTATTCCTATAGCTCGATGTGTTATTCTAATGTATTAGCTATATTACTGCAATGTTACATCGAAATCTGTCTAGTAGTTTTTTCGTGAAAGAGTATCATATATGCATCCTTAGAAACTTTCGCATTTATAATATTAGTAGGACAACATCGCCCGGGCTCTGTCCGCTAAATATGTTAATTTTATGTTTTAAAAAGATTAATTATACCCACCTATCAGATATCTAAAAATATGAGAATTTTTAACATAGTACCCAAGTCGATAAGACCACTTTTTAAGTTGAACTAGCGTCGTGCCTCCGGCTTCAAGTATGCAAGTATTTCATGTCATTTCATACATAACAGCCTAGCAAGCATTTACTAATACATATTTCCAGAATATTTACAGAAATTCACTAGTCGACTGAAATAGAGTACAGAATATTTCCGTACTCTATTTCAGTCGACTAGTGAATTTCTGTGACAAACGACTGACTACGACTTCATCTATACATTTTATTGAAATCGAATCGTTGGTTTATTATTTTATTAAATCTAATAATTTGTAAAATAAATTTTTTTATAATATTACTAGCTTTCCGCCCGCGGCTACACCCGCGTTTTAAAATAAAAACCCGCATAGTTCCCGTTCCCGTGAGATTTCCGGGATAAAACCTATCCTATGTGTTAATCCAAGTTACCCTCTATACCTGTGCTAAATGTCATTGTAATCGGTTCAGTGGTATTTGCGTGAAAGAGTAACAAACAAACACATACACATACATCCATCCTCACAAACTTTTGTTTTATAATATTACCTATATAGCAGGACTAGGATAACACTCTTACAAGCAAGGAAAATAAATATCCATAATGCAGTTATGAACATCGTTTCACTCCAATATTCCTGAAAGAAAACTTAATCTAAGTTCGTAACAAGATTGTTAAAAACATGTTATATTTACCACCATTATTGAGTTGTCTTTGTTCCAGTTAAACTTGTTGGTTCAGCTTTGCAGTTCCATTGATTATGAATTCTTTAGCGCTTGAAGTTTCTTTGAGATATATTGACTATTTATTACGGGAGGAAATAAAGGGAATGTTTCATGTACCTAGTTTGGAAACGTTTCTTGAAGCTGTAAGTGTCCTGAGGATAATATAGCAAAGCCTAAATTATATTACAATAATTAGTGCATGTTTTGTCTTAGCAAATCAGAAACCGCTGAACAAATTTTAATGGGCCTTGCACAGGTAGATAGCTGAGTAGCTGAGTAGAGACCACTCAAAAAAAGAAAGAGATCTGTTGAAGCATTTAGATAATTATAGGTACATATATTAAAATTATATATTTATTTTTTTTTGGCATAATTAGGTACTTAGGTATCTATACTTTTGGTTCGTGAAGCATCCCCGCACTAATATTATAAATGCGAAAGTAACTCTGTCTGTCTGTTACGCTTTCCCGCTTAAACCTCTCAACCGATTTTGATGAAATTTGGCACAAACAATCTTTAGACCCTGAGAAAGAACATAGGCTACCTTTTATCAAAACACCACGCGGGCGAAGCTGCGGGCGGAAGCTAGTATTTAATAATTTTTATTTATATTTTATAACTAGATTTCCGCCCGCGGCTTTGCCCGCGTTTTCAAAGGAAAACCCGCATAGTTCCCGTTCCCGTGGGATTTCCGGGATAAAACCTATCCTATGTGTTAATCCAAGTTACCCTCTATATGTGTGCTAAATTTCATTGTAATCGGTTCAGTAGTTTCTACGTGAAAGAGTAACAAACATCCATACATCCATACAAACTTTCGCCTTTATAATAGTATTAAGATTAAGATATAACATTTGAATGAATATACAATTAATAAATACCATATACAGTAAGTGTACTCTATCAAAAAGGAATCTACTAAGTGATTTAAAGGGTTAAGGTTAACCCTTTTACGCTGATTTTCAATATACCTGAAATCCGGGGTTCATGGAATTAGTCCGAAATATAATATTGGGAAATGGTATACAAAATCAATCCACTTTGCTTCACTACTTTCGTTAATTTTTAACAAACATATTTTGTTTTTTTTTTTTTAATACAGGTATAAAACCATTTTTTTCGAGTAAAGGCTTGCTTTAAAAAGGTTCATAGGTTGGTTTATTGCTTACCACCAAGTGATCTACTAGATTTTTTTTTATTTCGTTTTAATTTTAATTTTAACTGTAATTTTGTCATTGTAATTTTTGTGTTTTTTTCTTTATTTCTAGGAGCGATTGCTGATGTGGATCCGTCGAAAGATACAGCTTCAAAAAACAAATTTTAAAAATTGTTTTTTCAAATCTTATGATTGAGACAAAAAGTTACTTGTTCTATTTTTACCATCAGGTACCTAGTGATGCAATCAAATGCCTGCCTATGTTACGTAATTTTTTTTTACATAACATTTTTCTTCAAAATATTTCTTAAAACTTTTAACGTTATAAAAACAACAAAAGTTACTCCATTAAAAGACAATTTTCCCTTTATAGGTAACGTAGAGAACGGTTTTTGTCATCCGAGCTCCATCGCAAATTTTAACAATATTCTCCTTTGAACAGAAAATGGTGCAATCGGTTTTTATTTTTGTCAATTTTTGCCCATTTTTAATGCATAGTGCGAAACGCGTTAAAACGCAATCTTCCATTTTTCAAACATGCATTCGTAGTGGCGCGTGATGAAAATAATTTATTTGTTGAAGTGAATAATATTTTTATTTTTGGCAGTAAGGGCCGATTTTTCAATGCTTGGATAAAACTTATTCGTCGAATAATGTATAAAATTACCATTTTAAAAACGTATTATAATTGCCTGTATTTGACAGTTTACGTGACATTTTAATATTATCGTGTAATACTTTATTGGACGGATAAGTTTTTTCCAAGCATTGAAAAATCGGCCCTAAATAGAGATAACAAAATTTGGATCATGGTAGTACGCCTCAACTACACTTGGATAGACCCGATAAATCGGTAATCATTATTAGAAAACAAAAACAAAGAAACATATTTAGGAAAACAAATTATACCTACCCAGTATCCCTTTCAAAATAATTGTGAAATTGATTCAGCCTCTGAAGCCTAAATCAAGCCATTTATGTTATAAAGTGTACGAATCATACAAACACTTAAAAAACACTACGTCTGGCCGAAATGGGTTAAACTCGGAGAGCAAAGGCAGATATAAATAAGTGCAAGAATTTTTGTAGTGTAATTTGAACATAATAATTTATAAAAATAAAACAATATATGTATTATAATCTGAAAGACGTTCGTATTAAAATTCTTCAGTATCACAACAAGATTACCTACACAGAATCTTCTATTTAAAAATCTTCAACATAAAGGAAATGAAAATAGAACCGCCATCCCTGCCGTTTAGTTAATAACACAGGAGTATCTTATTACGTTCACACAAGTTTTAATTAAACTAGAGAAAAAGTTTATTATGAAGCGAAAAATGCGTAACTCTGAATGAATGAATGAATGAATGAATGAATACGTTTATTGCCACAACAAGCTTGATACATACATTTAAAACTACTTAACCTAAAGAACACAATAAAAAACAATGAGAAAAGAAGAAAAATAAATAGTTTGTGACAAAAGGTCCAGACTCAGCTATATGAGTTGTGTTAGGAAAAACTTATATTATTCATTAAGCTATTGCATAGCTTCTATCGCGGGCCTTGAGCGCGGGGACCGAATCCAGAAATTCCGTAACGAAAAAACCTCACGCTCCCCACTCCGACGGGCGCGGAGGTGTGGCTTGAAGGCACGCTATGCAATAGCTTTACCGCGGCAGTCCCCGAGTGCCACACGTCTTTTTTTATCTTATCCTAGGATATATTTTGTTATTTGTTTAAACTTCTTAATGTATTCTCGTGTAAGTATAATAAATTACATAACTTATTAATTTCCAACATAGGCACTATTTACTACTAGAACGAAACATAACGAAAAAAAAATCAAGGACAGATTATGTATGTACTGACAAAATTATTCATATTACTAAATATCATTCATTAAGTGGGTCCACACAGAGCAAGTAGCCTCGCCAAGCATTTTCCGCGCGGATCAGCTGTATGGACTTAGTTTGGCTGAGCAAAATCACGGGACACGCGAGGCTGCTCGCTCTGTGTAGCGCCTATTTACGTTTTATTATTGTGAACATTTAAAACTAACGATGTCAGTTCCTAAAAAATATGTATTGTAAAAAAAACAATTTCCACTTCCACGATTAATGCGACTCGCAGTGAAATATACAGGCCAGTTAACAAACAAATCTATTATATTTAAAACCAGCTGTTGCCGATGACGTGTGTGTAGTTTGACTTTTGTCCTTATATTTTATTTATTATCTGTATCTCTATATCGTCCACTTATTTTGTTACATTCTGGACTAGTTTTTCAACCACGGCTTCGCCTGTTCGTCTAGAAATTATTGTCAAATTTGGTAAGTATTAGAACTTTCTTGAAGAACCACTCTACTTATTGAAAAATTCGCATCAGAATCCGTTGTGTAATTTTAAAGATGTAAGCACTAAGCATTCATAGAGACGGACAGGCGATAGTAAGAAAGAAAGAAAGAAAGAAAAATAAAGAAAATACATTTATTTGTACCGATATATACATATTAATACATACAAAAAAATAGTGGGAAGAGCGTTTGTTTTATACTAGTTATGAATTACTACTACTTTATAAGCGGCTCGACCGAACACAGTGAAGTTTAGTTAGTAGTATAAGTCGCGGCACGTAAGTCTAGCGATGACCTTCAATGTTGTACGGTAAGTTCGCCTTTATTTCGTTCAAATAGATCTCTCCACTTCAAGATGAGCGCTAAACTTACGTGCCGTGAGTAATAAGTAGGTCCACTGCGTTCTGACCAGGGGGAGTCGGATATAATCCATCTTTTTCCTAGTAATCTTCGTAATCCATGGGTGCAAACGCATTCTCCATATAAAAGAAAATCACATTTTTTACTGTTCTACGATATTGAATAGTAACTTTGATACAGTTGCAAGTTAGCAGTATGAGTCGAACTCCGGGATCGAAACAATAAAATATCCCTGTCATTTAGGAGTAATGTAACTTTTAGAATTATTAATCTATCGGTGTAATAATTCGGAAGTCAGTCCAATAGTTTCAGAGCTTATATGGTACCACACAGACAAAAACATCTTCACAATATTTGCATAGTATCACTACATACCTAGTATTTAAAGACGCTTTTTCTGTCCCTATGTCCCTATGTATGCTTAAATCTTTCAAACTACGCAACGGATTTTGATGCGGTTTTTTGAAATAGATAGAGTGATTCAAGAGGAAGGTTTTAGTAGGTATATAATTTATTAGGTTTTAGACAAAGCGGGCGAAGCCGCGGGCGGAAAGCTAGTATATTATTATAATAGTGTTTCAGTTACATAGCAAATATAACCAGTAGTTTGTGTTATAAAACAAGAAACAACACTCAATTATCAATTTCGTTAAGTATCAACATGAAAGTTAAATTCATAGCTATACTAGCGGTCCGCCCCGGCTTCGCCCGTGGTACATGTTTACGTTTTCTCTACATAAGAACCATCCTCGTACTTCAAGGAATATAATAAAAAAAGAATTATCGAAATCGGTTCAGCCGTTCTCGAGTTATGCGCTTACCAACACATTTTGCGATTCATTTTTATATATAAGATTTATGAAACACAAATTCAATTAAATCATGCGAACTCTTAATAACGTTACATAAAATGTTTGTAAACAAAATAAACAAATAGAATGAAATATTAAAAGATAAATAAGCTGTATATTGAAGCCCGTCAAATAAATATGCACGGTTAACATTCCGTAGCAATTTTGTTTGAGAGTTACGTATATCAAATAGGTTATATAGGGTAGTAAATGGAGCTAGTTTAAAATATTGTAGTTTAAGATCTGGTGTAAGAAATATAGCCAGATTTACAATTTCTGGATATTGCTTAACTGTCTGTTAAAATGACATTGTGTAAATATGAAGTATACCTATTTATCTGAAGTTCAGTTCAGTTCTTTAGTTCAGTCTGTGTTTAAATAAAAAAAAATGCCAAACTGTCTGTTAAAATGGCATAGTATGACAATATGAGTAGAAGTGTTAAAAATGCTATTTCTTATGAGCAAGAAGTTTCAGTTTGAGTTAAAATAAAAATACAAAGTCCGTTTCGTTCATTTATTTCTACAATCAGTCAGTCATTTGTAACTTTCCCGTCCGTGTCCTTGAAGCTTATCGTTTCTTGGTTGTGATTATTTTCCTTAAACACCACGCATTGCATTTTCTGCACCTGATTTCTCTACGGTGATGTGGAATCTCCTCTACTTAATACCAATAGAGTGATGGAGTAGGTTCAAAACTTATATACATGTGCATATTGTTGTATTCTTGTATATCTTTGTCAGGATAGGCCGCCGTAACTGAAAAGATAAAAGGGAAATAAGTTTGAAAAATCAGATGTTTTGCGCGAAGTGACAGTAGAACCCACCTCAACGCTTCGCTTACGAGGCGTGCAATATATCATTATTAGAAAATACAAAAAGATATTACTATTGTTGGTTAATTATTTGCAATAATTGCTTTTGTTTATGTATTGGCATATTAACATAACAGTCATAACATGTCGAATATAATGTCATATTTTCATTATTTGTATGTTTTAATTGTTGAACTGAATAAAATGTGGGAAATATATTGTAACGTTCATAACGTTCATAATCCGTCAATTTTATTTTTTAAATAACTAAGTACAGTAAATGTTTACATTTAAAAATCTTTCACTCATGTTTGAGTCGTTGAATTCGTCTTTTTTATATTATTTGTTGTGTGTTTTATTTCTTGTTAAGTATATTATTTAAAAAAAATGTATCACCATAATATCTTAGACTAAGTTCGGTAACTGGATTTGTAGGAAAATTCGTTATAGATTTGAGAGTATTGTGAAGTAATAATTCACGAAAGAGGTCGACCTCCGGTCCATTTTTATATTCACTTTGGAACTTTATAATAGAAAAATGAAGTCCATTTTACTGAAGGAAATTAGAATCGAGATATTTCTAATATTCCCTACCTTCGCTGCTTTTCTTTTCTTTAATCCAGTCATTAAGGTACCATGAACTAATTATTACAGAAAAGTGATTTGAGTATTCTGCTATTTTATGCATTGTTTACATAGTAATGACTGAAAGAAAAATAGTTATTTCAATTAAGTCAATATTTCTTGGCAAAAAAATGTATGGAAGAGTAAATTAATTTCTAAAAATTAATTTTAAGTAAGCTCTATGGGTTTATTACCGCCTCCTTGGTACAGTGGTTGACGCGTGAGCGTAGAACCGAGGGGTCCTGGTTTCAATTCCCGGTGGTGACGAAGAAAAAATAATGTCTCGGTCTGGCAGGACACAGAAGGCTGATCACCTACTTGTCCCTAAAAGAAAATCGATCAGTGAAACAGATGTATAGTACATCTGCCCCTTACCCCACTAGGGGACTTGGGACTTCACTTTCTATGGGTTTATTTGGGAAAAACTTGATGGTAATATTAATCTTAAACTAGAACACGATTAAAAAAAAATCAAATGAAACATCACATGCATCCCCGGGGTATGAAACAGATGCATTTTACGCGTTTGAATGATCGATACTCACTTTTTCAAGCCTGAACAAGTTTTTTATTGTGAAGCACATGCCATACTATTTATTTGTTGTAATATGCAATGCAAGTGAGAATAAATAAATGTTATTTTATATTAAATGCGTAAAAGTAAAATTATTTGTCCATTTTAACATAAAAGCTAAATGCAAAGCATTTTACATGCTGTTTTTAAAAGTCTTTGAATGTATTCAATCTCCTGTAAATAGGTCAAGAAGGGGCCGGAGTAATATAATAGAATTTCTAGAGGATTCTTGAGCTAATAGGACTAGAAATTTCCTCCAAACATTAAACACTGGGGAGAAATATTATTAAATAATACTCCGCGAATCTTGAAATTTCGCTTTAGAATGTAAGCTTTTCTGGAAATGAATTTTTTAGTTTTGTTAAACGTATTTCTTTAGATGTTATTGCTAATGGTGGTTATTATGTGGGTCTGGGGTTTAATTCAATCCTTTTTGAAGACCTTTAAAGTTATTTAACGTTATATTATGTCATTATTAAATTCAATATTTGTTTGAGAAGTAAACCTAGCCTATTTTTGTATATTTGTTATGAAGCAAATGAATGCAGATCAGCTGTAATCGGTAGTAGGATGGTAAATCTTTGTCAGACTGTGGACGTCCTTAGACCTGAAACGACAAACAATGAACTAGTTGTAGATTAGGAAGGAATCTATAGAGAATACCAAGGATAATATTTAATTGGAATATATACAATATCCCGTAAAGAACATTATGCAAAATATAATTTGGTTAATACCCCGCCTATGTATCGTCATTAAATTCCAGGCGGGTCACTACAGAGCGAGCAGCCTTGCGAAGCAATTGCTACGCGAAGCAGCTCGGTCAGTGTGGACGTGGCTCGGCCCATGAAAGCGCATGTAGGTAGCTGTTTTTCTGCCTCGCGAGGCCGTGTGAATCTGCCAATTTTTTTTAATTTTTTAATATTTTTTCTGTATTCTTATACTAGACTAGATTTCCGCCCGCGGCTTCGCCCGCGTTTGCAAAGGAAAACCCGCATAGTTTCCGTTCCCGTGGGATTTCCGGGATTAAAACTATCCTATGTGTTAATCCAAGTTACCCTCTATATGTATGCTAAATTTCACTGTAATCGGTTCAGTAGTTTTTACGTGAAAGAGTAACAAAAATCCATACATCCATACATCCTTACAAACTTTCGCCTTTATAATAGTATTAAGATAGAGTATTAGAAGAATAATTCTTTATAGATAAACGTAAGGAAAGCTAAAGCAGAAACTAGTGATAAATCGCAGGCTTTTAAATTGTATTGTCCTTTCTGATTGATTAAGTGGATCTCAACTGTCTTGATAGATGGACCGAAGAAATATAGCGATTTATAAAGAATTCAATTAAGTTCACAATGTACAGTAAATTAAATGTCCTCTTGAGTGTATTGAAAATGTTTTTCCCTTAAATTTTCGATAGAATTTTCATCTTGAAAGATACTATCGAAGTATCGAGAATGTTATATAGGTTACTATCTAGTATTCTTGATGTTCTTGAGTGCGTGATTTCCAGCTGAAATGTAACTTAACCGTTCATTTCATAATCAATAATTTGCAGCTAATAAAAATTATAATTTATTATTACTGTATCTTTGAAATTTTGTATTGATATCAGTAAATAAACAGTAAAACGTGCAAAAATCATTGTCCCCAGACTTCACAAAAATATTCAGGATTTACACATATTAGTGTTTTGGGACGATTACCTATATTACATAAGATTATTTTTATTTTTTTGCGATTCTTATTTATAGGTACTTAATTACTAATTATAATTATAATAATTAAACGTTTATTTCCTTCCACAAAACCACAGAACAACAAAAAAATTAATACATACTACAGGGTGATTTTTGACTACTCCGAATTTTATCATATTATCATAAAATTTTATGACATGATATATTTTTAAAAGCATAAAATACCCATAGCAATTATCATTCAAAATGGAATACCAGAATACCTAAACCATGGAAGGCACATTTCAACGTAAACAGATGGGCATTCCTCTAATCAGTCTTTTGTTAATACTGCGAAGGTAAGGGTCGCTACCCTAACCGCAAGTCACTAGGATTGTCTTCTATATAGCTATGTACAATTGTATATATAGATAATATATAAGAGATCGTTTTAGTATACGAATAATTTGTTATTAAGAAATTAAAGACTATTTAAAGGATGTGATTTATCGGATCTGAAGTGTAAAACTAAAACATTAAGTATTTTTTTTACAATATATATTATATATTTACAACATACTCATAGTAAATTAATTTAATCATGGGACCTATACAAAAACTCTCAACGTAACCGAAGCCGCGGGCGTAAAGTTAGTGTCATTAATGTGTATAAAAAATTAATTGTTATATTCACATAAAAAAAATTACAAGTTGAAATAAAAACAACACCCTGTACCATCATAATCACCATCAAAACGCGCATAATTGTAACGAAAATAAGCAGCGTGCGAGTCAGAATATTTATCAGTGACAGTGTACAGGGTGTTCAAAACACTATTAGGCCTTATTATTCACGCCACACTCGCGTGCAAACGGAAAAATCCAATTAACTTCATACGAGGAGCTCACAAACCCTCCCTTGGCTCAGCCACTCGATGTAGTCTAAGAGCCTGTTGGGTATCTATTTTTAAATCTAAATATTGTATTTATATATTTCAATTTTAATAAGAAGACAATTTGTTTTAATCATTTGTATTGGGTCCAATAATTATCATCATTGATGACGGGCAGATTTTTTTAAGATAAGGTAAATACTAAATATGTAGGTATGAATTTTATTTTGTATATTATGTTATTTATATCCCCTACTGGTCCTTCTAGATCGAGAAAGGCTCGACACGATTCAATGACCTTGATATGGTAATTATTTCTACCCATTCAATAACGAGAATAATAAGAAAACATTACTGGGAAATAAGAGGCAATATTGATAAAAAAATATTATGAGAATTTATGAGGCTTCACAAAATCCGTTGGGTTAACTAGTAAAATATACAAAAGGTACGAAACAAGCAGAAATAGGTATTTTGTTTCGTTACAGAAAAGCCTATTTGATATACCTTTTCCAGTTACAATATCTTGAGTGAGGATAAGTGGGAATAAATCAAATTTCTGCTTATGTAACGAAATCCTGAATATTTGAAGGTATAGCCGGGGTTGGACATAATTCAATTGTAAACAAAATATATTATTATTGTAATGAAGGTGGACGTGATTGACACTTTCCGTAATGTGAATAAATATTTCTTTGTTCGATTCAATGTAGTTGGATGAAAGAAAATTTTTTTTTTTACACACGTAAAATAAAAGAAAAGGAATACAAAATTTATACAATTATGCACACACATGACAAAAGGGTCAGTGATATTAAAATATAGCATGGTATAACATGTGAGTAGAATCACTGGTTTTTAGTCGACACCAAATTAGCAACATATTATATTTGTTTCTAGTTTATTTTTCTAAGATTATGCCTTATTCATCATATTACTTTCTGTTTATTACTTTTAACGTGATAACGTTTTTAAAATCGTTTTAGTCGGGTGACATGTTCAGAAACTTGTGTCACACCAAAACTTCACAAGCGCGATCGCAGGTATAACGAGAGAGAGACGGACCGATCTCCCGTCTCATCTCGAGCGCTGCCACTGCATTATGTTATCACGTAAACATCTCGATCGTAAACCTACTTTACAAACAACCAATTTTTTTTCGTAAAAAAAGATTGCCTCTACATTTTCATTAACAAAAAAACCACAATAGCTCATCCATATTTTTTTGAACATCGATTTATGTTCCTTAATTTAAGCACTCAATTTCTTCAGCAGCTCTTAGCCTAGCCAACTCGTACTAACGACTACTTTTCAATAACATTAATGGAACGGCCACGGTTATTACGCTCCACGATCGTTACACCGTGAACTCGGCGCCATTTTAATTTCATTCACTATTTACGATTTGCGTAAAATATTGATGGAGATAAGCATAAAAACAATATTCACTAATTTGTGTATATTTTTTAATTGATTCCTATTAATTTTTAATGATCTTGTTAGATATTTGACTTGTGAAAGGTATAAGAAAACAACACGGGTTTAAGTTTTAACACTGCGTTTATTGGCGCTAGCCGCACGAGATAATAATATTTTAAAGCATCATTGTTATCATATTGGTTTAACTAATTTTAAAAACTGTTACCAGTTTGACAAATTAAAAAAAAACATTTAAACAGATTTTCAAATATAATTAGTAAAACATAAAAGTGGACATTACAGCAACTGAGCAGCTGTTTTAAACATTTATTTAAAACAACTTACAATATTTACTTCTCTCACTATTATTTCTATTATATAATATACCTACTCTGACTCATAACCTTAACGACATCAGCAATCCTTTCGGGAAATAAGCTGAGATGTGGCAATTTATACAACACTTGATTTTAACTCCACATAAGAGGTCTTTATTTCCATGATCCCCATATTACAGACCTCTAGAGGCCAGTACCCGTTTTCTATACTTTTGCTTCTTTTAAAATACCTTTGAAATTCCTCGAGAGTAGAACTTATTCCTTTTCTTTGTCGTAAAAGTTCTAATCTTATGTAATAGTGATACTTTTTAAGTAAAAGATATTCTTTTTTTTCGAGAACAATCCAGAGTTTTCTTATTATAGCAATTGTTTGAAAGTTTTTCTTTAATAGTTAGCTAAATTAACCCTATTCTAAAAATTGTTCGCATTTTATTTGTACGTGTCTTTTGACTTCAAATATTTTGTACGTTCTTTTCGTATTCATAGTATATTTAATATTCACGTTTAATTCTCCAGTCTCAAAATAATTATTTCAAATTAGAATTGAAGCAAATTAATTAAAAACATACTTTCATTGTTTAATTTTAGCCCAAGTTCAGTTATTACAAATCCGTATCAAAACAACCAGTTTTTAGAAACAATCACAAACCCAAAAATTATTACAATCAATATTTAAACCCAATAATGTACCAAAACATACGTTAATAACCAAACATTTAAACTTAACACGTTAATAAAACAATAAAAATAAAGTCAAGTTAACGGGCGATATAACGCGCGACATTAAAAAATTAAAACGTCCAATATCATTGTAATAAAAGTCGAGACGAGAGTTAATGGCGCGAGTTTCCAATTTTATATCAGTTTTTGCTTAATCGGACAGGAGTTATTGATTGAACGGACGCTTCTGTTCGGTGTAATGTATTTATTTTTCATTGATTATTGTATGTGTTACACGTATTTATATTAGTTTTAGTTAAAATAGGTTCTTGAGTGACATTAAGGTTTCTTAGTCGAACCCTTCGAAGGCAATCGATTAGTTAAAATCTCTACTTATAATATTATAAAGCTGAAGAGTTTGTTTATTTGTTTCAACGTGCTAATCTCAGGAACTACTTGTCCGATTTGGATAGTTATTTTGGTGTTAGATAGCCCATTTATCGAGGAAGGCTAAATATAGGCTATATAAAATCATCACGCTAAGACCAATTAGGAGCGGAGCAATGTGGATAAAACCGCGAGACACAGCTAGTATTATATAATATTATTTACGGATAGATATTTATTTATTTATTTATTTATTTATTTATTCATTTATTCAGGAAAACATTTACAATTCTTAAATACTAGACACTTAAAAAGAAGAAAAAAACAAAATACACTTAAAATCTAAAATTAAATTAAACAAAAATGAATACAAGAAATGTTCCCTGAAAAGGTCTTGGCTCAGCACATTGTCATAGTTCTGAGAACCATAACGCTGATATTCTGTCAAGACCCATACCATACCCGTACCATACATAAAATATAAATACTATAGATAGTGTGAGAACAATATTAGCATATAATATAATAGAAAAAAGTAAGTAGGTATATACAATAAAAAAATAAATGAATAGATAGTTACATAAAAGTGATATGAATAAATAATATATTATATAGATAATAAATAAATAGTAGATACATAAAATACCGTTCGGATAGTATAGCAGTAAAATTTGAATAGATTTAGGTATAATAAGATAAAAAAATGGTTTCTCGTGGCAGCCCTAAGTCTGTGCAGTGCGGAGTAATATAAATCTATTTTTGATTTTGCATGTTAAGTAAGTGGATTTTGTACATTTTTTTAAAAGAGTACTTTGAGCACACTTGTTTAATTGGCGGAGGGATATTGTTCCAACACTTTGTAGCACAGTACTTAAAGCTACCACGGAAAGCTTGCGATCGATGCAGAGGGACTGAAAGTGCGCTAGTTACGCTCCTTACTGGGTTCCGACCATTATCTTTTCTCCATCTTAATTTTTCGTACAGATACGAGGGACGCTTGGATTTAAACAGATCAAAAAGTAGACAAGCCAAATATAGATCTTGTCTACCTTTCATGTTAAGCATTTTGGCGGAGTTTAAAAATGGTGTTATATGTGATCTCGTAGGGACATTAAAGCAGTACCTAACACAAGCATTCTGTACTCTCTGAATAAGACGTTGCGAACGTTGAAGCAAACAAGGGCCATACACATTTATGCAATAATTCAACTTAGATAGAACTAGAGATTCAGCTAAAAGGATACGGAGATTAGTGTTTAGGTAAGGCCGAAGTTTGTAAATAACTTTTAATCGGTAGAAGCAACTACGCACAACTTCAAGGACATGACTTTCAAATTTTAGATGTTTATCGAAAGTAACACCTAAATTACGAGCCTCATTTACCTTATGTATGGGAAAATTTTCAATATAAAGAGAAATGTTAGAGTTCTCTATTGCTTGTACTTGTCGCCTGGAGCCAACAATCATGTATTTCGATTTATTAGGGTTCAACACTAATGAATTATTATAAGACCACTTTGATACAGCACTTAAATCCTGAGATATTTTATTTAAAGATGAAGACAAATCCTTACAATTTACAGGCAAATAAACCTGCAGGTCGTCTGCATAGATGTGGTATTTGCAAAAGTTAATGCAGTTGGTTATATCTGCTGCATATATTATAAAGAGAAGAGGACCTAGAATTGATCCCTGTGGTACACCTCGTGTCACAAAAAGTTCACTAGATGTAGAAGTGGAACCATCATTATTACTAACAATAACCTTTTGTGAGCGACCACCTAGGTAACTATGAAACCACTCTAACGAACTATTGTCAAACCCATAGAAAGAAAGCTTGGCGACCATAAGCTGCAAATTCAAACAGTCAAAAGCCCGAGAGAAATCCAAAAGTACTAATGCTGTCGCATAGCCCTCATCCTGATTAGCAAGTAGGTCATCGGTAACATTGAGCAGAGCTGTTGTAGTACCTCGTTGCCTTCTGAACCCCGATTGTAACTCCGGAAAAATGTTATGCTTTTCACAGTATTTCACAACTTGAAAGTAAACAACCTTTTCGAGTATCTTAGATAGAAATGGAAGTATACTTATAGGTCTAAGATCTTTAAAGTCCACTGGATTGTCCGTTTTAGGCAAAGGACGAACGAGAGCAATTTTCCAGATAGATGGAAACGTAGATGTAGCCAGAGAGCGATTTACAATAGCTGTAATTACCTTAAGTGTCGTAGGAAGTGTAAGTAAAATCATATCTCTAGGAATACCATCATAGCCCTCAGCATTGGATTTCAAATTAATAATAATTTTGGCTATAGCATTTTCATCAACAAGATCAAATTTAAAGACACCTTTGCCGTAACTATTATTGCTAAAATAGTCAAGGATGGATTTATCTACATTGCCAGTGCCAGGAATATTCAAAAAATGTGAGTTGATCGTATTTGGATCTCGAAGATGATCAGGCAAAACGGCACTAGTTTTGAAATTGGGCAAAACTTGATTCTTTAAATTTTTCCACAAAACTTTACCATTTTTTGAATGAGCATTGATATGGGAATCGTAAAATGAGATCTTTTCTTGGTGCAAACATATATTGACAAAACTTTTTAGTGATTTATAATATACCCTGTCCTTTTCACACTTTGTTTTACGATATTTATCGAGTGCATCATTCCGAACCGACATCAAATGTCTGAGATTACTTGTCAGCCATGGAGAGCGTCTATTCTTAAGCGAAATGGTCGTTTTAGCAGCATGTTCGTTAAACAGAGACATAACATATGAATTAAAAACAGTCACCATATCATTTACATTTAGCATATGGCAGATATCGTTCCAAGGAATTGAGGCAAGGTCGCTATTGAAATCCATCAAGTTGATATTTTTTAAAGGTCTGTATGAAATAAAAGTACTAATTGATTTAGGTTTTTTAATTTTAAAGTTCGCAAAGACCATAGCATGACCGCCAAGCTCAGGGACGTGGCATACGACAGTCGAAAAAACGGACATATTTGTGCACAGTAGATCAAGAGTAGATTCGCTGTGAGAAGTGAAATGTGTGGGTTCAGTGATGTGGTTATCTAAACCGCAGCAATGAAGGAATTGGTTGAGACTAACCGACATACTGCTCTGGCTATTATGGATATTGATATTGAAATCACCAAGTAAAACAATGTTATCAAAATCGGAAAAATACGAAAGTGATTCTGAAAGGGCGTCAAAGAAAATGTCAATACCTTGCCAAGGTGGACGGTAAGCAGTCCCAACCAATATCCTGTTGCAATTAATATTGACAGATATCCACATCTGTTCAATACAGTGATTATTGTTACTAATAGGATGTTTACATATACGAAAAGAAAGCTGTTGACTAACAAAAAATCCTACTCCACCGCCGCGTGATCGCGTGCCCGGGGGGCGAGGAATGTGACGAAAAGTATAACCAGGGAGACGCGGCGCTTTACCCTCATGACCTTGTCGTAGCCAGGTTTCATTAATCGCAAGAATATCTGGCATATGTTTCTCAAACGCAACTTGGAACTCATCGTGGTTTGTACATAATGATCCAGCGTTAAACAATCCAATTTTTAGGTATATATTTTTAACCATTTTTGTATTTATATAGGAAAATAAAAATATAATAATTACATAATTTAAATGTAACTATAGAAATTATTATAAAGGAAATAATAATATAATTATGTGAATAAACAATAAAGTAGTGAAAATAATTATAAATTATAAGTTGAATATAATATAATTTGACCATAGCATTGTAAAATATATTATTTTGCCTATGCACGAGAAATATTAAGTTGAAAACTATAATGTGAATATATGTTATCAAATAATATGGAAACATAAAGTTATTTCTCAAATTAAAGTACTCATTATTTACATACATCAAGCATAATATTACATAATATTCATCATCATAACAATTCAGTAACCTAAAATGATTTCTATTTGACATAGTCATTATTTTAAGAATGTTTAAATAAGTTACAATTGAGTCATCAGTGTACATTAATATACAAACAATAAATTTACAAAATTGAAATATGGTAAGTTTATTAAAAATATTTAAATTAGCGGAATGTGTTGAGAAAAAAGAGTAATAATACAAACTATCCATAAAAGCGTAGTTATAGAATGACAAAGTACTATCATTATTGTATATATAAAGCAGCGTCAATGTAACTATAAAATTAGACAGTTTGAATATGATTAGGGAGTAAAGTAAAAACACTTTCAATATCTTCTTCGGAACGAATAGCACAAACGTTACTGGAATCAGATTGACGGGCATATATTTTTCCATCCCTGGTCCAAATAAATCGCCATTGCTTAATTTTGGCCAGGGCACGGGCTTTACCAAATAATACACGATTTTTGTGTGTGAGCCTTTCATGCAAGTGTACGCGTTTCACATCATGATTGGGCAAACCCAGGTCGGAAGTAGAAGTGCCTCGTCGCACACGGGCGTTTTTCAGGAGCTCGTCTCGGAGTGAACGTCGTGCAAAACTAATTGAAATAGGACGCGTACGAGTGGGGCGATTCTTATCTACGATCAATCTCGATGAATCACTTCCATCATTACTTACACCGGTAGTAATTGACCGGCGCTTGGGGCCGATGCGCCGCGCACACACTATATCGCGCTCCTCTAATGTTATTCCCAGTTTTTTTGCCAAAGTAATCGCGATATGCGTAGCTGATTCACCTTCAAATTCGGGTATACCATATACTTCAACGTCATTGAGTAAACTTACTTGATCTCGCTCGTTTATTTCGGATTGAAGTTGTTTTATTGTTTTAAGCATGGATGAAGTGGCAGCGGTGTCGAGATTTTGTTTATTAAGTTGTGATAATTTAGAATGCAGCGACGAGTTTTCAGACTCCAATTTATTTATCCGATCGCGGTATGTGCACAAATCATTTTTCATTTGTGTTACTTGAGCAAACAATAAGTCGGTAGTATCATTTAACTCTTTCTTCAACATATCCATTGCTGCCGAAATTTCGATGCTAAGATTTTTGGTAAGTTTCATTTCCAAATTTTCAAATTTAGATTCGAGCAACGAGGAGAATTGTTGTATACTAATAGTGGCCTGATCCATGGGCACGGAAGCAATAGACATGTCCTGAGTGACGTCCTCACAGGACATTATACTATCCTCCAAAGTAGGTTCATGAAGCCGTCTAACGGGTGTGTTTTCTCCCTTTTTCCGAGTAGTAATATTGGAACAAGTAGGGCATAACCACTTTTGTTTACCTTCCTTATAATTTGTATTGAAATAAGCGATGCTCATATTAAGGCACATTAGATGATAGCAGCCCTTGCACTTAGAACATTCAAGCTCTTCCTTTTTCATTGTTTTATAGCAAGCTGAGCAATGCATTTTAAATAAGTATTTATGGAAGATTGTTATAAATTCTGGAGTATAATCGGGAAGTGGAGATTTTGTAACGATTTTTTATACACAGTACAGTACCTTAAACAAGTCCCTTTTCAACGGCTTTTACATTTATTTTGTAGGGATGAACTTAGAAGATCACTTTTAGCAATAGAAAACACTTTAACATATACATATCACTTTTAATTAATTTATTACTTTAAGACGATACAAAACAGCTGTTAATCGATGTAGGTACGGAACTACCCTCCATCGATGTAGGTACGATATCATTTTTAAACAAAATAATTATATACTTACCGCATCATAGAGTTACTACTTAAAACATCCATCATTAAAAGTAAAATTTAAACACATGAAATTATAATTAAAATGTTAAAATATAAACGTGCAAATAAATATCACAAGCGAACAATTACGTGAAGTTAAAGCACACAATAATTTACTTAATTACAGCTATATGCTGATTAATTACATTATATTTAAACACTATTACCTTACATTTACTGTAAAATTGAGTGTCTTATTTATTAGCGCGCGCGGTTTTGTTTACAATTAAGTACAATACAATTATGTCTTTAACCCTTTGTACTATATAAAATCTTTGCTGTTTTTTCATTAAAGTTAATTTAATGAGTGCTCATGTAGTGATCTTTGAAAGTGCTGAAACGATTGAAATGAGACTGTAGCTAAATGATAGAGTAGCTGTTCATAGAAGCGATATTTTAGCAGTATGTGGTATCGCAGGCGTGGGCTTATACTTATTTAAACATGAAATAATTTCTTAATCGAATAACATCGTAATATAATAAGCTGGGCTGATTATAATGAGACTGTAGCTAAATGATAGAGTAGTTCATAGAAGTGAGTTTACTTATTTCAGCATTAAATATTTTTGTATTTTTTAATGTTAATTAAGTGAAACTAATTTAGACGCGTTGTGAGTAAATATTCAAGGTCGCGTCATGGCAATACCGTCACGTCATGGAGTAGGGCAAGGATATTTATATCTTTTAAATCTCTTCACTTCTGACACATAAGCTCTGTTTAAATTCAAATAACATTCTGTAATAAAGAGCATCAACTACGAAATACGTCATTCAAGATCCAACCTGCAACTACGTCATAACGATCGATACGCCTACGCCTCGTGTTTATAAATACTTCGCCATTTCACGTAACCCCACTGTAAAAATACGCAAAGATTTTCCATTCACTGTCTATTTTCGTCGAATATCAAAGTTTTCGAATGATTTCAATACGCAGTGACCCTTATAATTTATTCTGCGTAAATGTCAATAAAATTATGATTATACGATAGTCCTGTGCCAATAGCTGGAAACTCACTGATAGGTTTGGGACGAAACACGTTTATAGGCAGTTTTAATGTATAGTGGAGCCAATTTAATAGGCAACATTTGACGTCTATCAATTTTATATTCGAAGAGAGGTAACCTGCTTGAAAACATCGATTAAAGTGAATTAATCGATACGGACTTGAAACATTTGTCAATCGAACTTGAAACACATGTCAATTTTCAAATTCATCAGGGGAATCCCTGTCCCAGTAATATACTTACTTTCGTAAATTTAAGGAGCAAAATAAGACAAGTATAATACTTACATAATTAAAAAAACACAACGCATTTATTAATTTATGATGATTTTTATTCACAAGTAATCAATGCATTCGATTCTAGATGTCAGATTTCGATTTTTAGAGTAACGTCTCTGGTATTTAAAAAGAAAAAAGGTTTACTGACACAAAATTGTAGCGACGTCAGTTCTTTAAATCAGAAATTGTTTATTATGTTTAGAATGGTTTATCAGTAAAATCAAATCTTAAAATTACTTATATCGGTCATTATTATTATAAAATATAAGTAATGGTAATTGAAAAAAGTTAAGCAAATATGCAGTTCTAATAAAACGAAATATCATGTTATTCTATGTCGTCGTTACTAAGTTAAGTTGTTGAATTTTGTTGAACTGTCAAATGTTGCCTATTAAAATGGCTCTACTATAGTGTGTAACGATAGGTAGGGATAGCACCATAGCAGATAAGACGGGTATGCGCTTTATAGTTTTTTCAAAGTTGTGTTTTTATTAGCTGTTTTTATGATTAGGGGAGATAACATGTGACGTTTTATTCTTTGTGTTTTGAGATATTGGCGTATTAGTCAGTTCAATAAAGAAACGAATCTTCAATGGCGGCCAAAGCTGACTTTGACAGATGGTAGGATCATCAAAAAAGAAAATAAAAATAACGTAAATTGATAATTATTTTATTAATTATTTCAAATTGTTTGTTGACAAACTTTTTTGTTATTGTATTTGTGTATTTATATGAATTATCATATTTACGTATACAGAATGTAATAAAATCCCCATAATACTTGTAATAAGCCCATAAAACTGAACAACTTTTCCCAAAGAACATATTTTGTCAAATTCCAATAAAACATTATTTACTTTCGCAAATGCATAATTGTCATTGTAAATTTATGATAAAAACTATTATAGGGAAAATCAAATACATTTTAGTGATTTTATTTTTCCATTTTTTTTTGCATACCGTACGGCCGTGTGTGAGCGAGAGGGAATGATAAGCGCCGCCATTGAAGATTCGTTTCTTTAAAGAACTAACTAATAACTTTATTTTTGTCAAAATATAAGTATAATCAAATATTAGGTATTAAGTAGTGGTTTGTGGCTGGGTAAAGTACACTATGTTATTTCTGGACGAGCTACCCTGCTCTTTTTACACGAATATTCACAAATACGTACACCAATGAATATTTTATTTTATTCAACACATTCTTTTGTTTCCAAGAATTCCACGTCAAAAAAACAATCACCAGTCTCACACGAATAAAATTCAAAAGCATTCCACTAAAAAGTCGAACAAGAAAAATATTTGCCGAACAATAAACGCACCCTTTAAATCTGTCAATCTGGCTTGTATGACCTGTCATTTGCACAGGATTTAGCCTGCCTCACCCCGCTCTGTTAGCCCTGCCATTTATACAGAGATCTATACAAATTGGTGAAGGTAAGGCGATCCGTTTATGTATAATGGGCCCTCTTCATAATGGGCAGCGTTGGCCCAACAAATGATCGTCGATGTTTGCCTCCATTACGGCAATTATATGAATCTAGAATAACGGCCGCTTATAGACATTTAGGCCCTCTACAGTATCGTGATTGCCTCTACTCGCCCAACGCTGCCTATTGTGAAGAGGGACCATTATCCTTGCAATTTACACAGAGATCTATACAAATTGGTGAAGGTAAGGCGATATCTTTACGTGTTCGTTATTAGTAAGAAGAGTGCTATGGGGATAAATACTTTAGGAAACTGATTAATTGAAGATTACTTGTTTTTAATTTATCAAGGATCAGATGTCAAATACATGGGCCATATTCTAGAGTCTAGAGGACTTATTTATACCAACGATAATGGTTAGAACAGCTTTAGATTCCATGAAAAATATGTTATCAGTGAAATGTGTACCTAATACTTAGGTACATAACGTAATTTTCTACCATTTTAAAACTGGAAAATTATGTATGTCATTCAATGGAACCTACGCTTATAATTTTTTTTAAATAAAAGTGATAATAACACAAAATTCATGCTCATTTATAGATAAAAATAAACGTCAATAAACTTGAAACTTTAGACTTTATTCAAGCTCAAACCACGACCCGGGTACTACAAGAAAACCCGCAAGAAAAGGGCTGATGTAAAAAACGTCAGGATTGCCAATAAGTAATTAATCGCTAAAATGCAGCCACATTTCATAACTTAGCACCGTGAAATTAATCCAGTTTTAAAATGGGTTCCATTAAAAGACGATTGCTGAGGAACGATTTGACGGGAAACTTTAATCCTTTTATCATTGAGAGACAGACGGTTTGAGCTATTTATTCTGTTATGAATTTAATTATTTATTGAAATATCAGGAATTTTATTAAGTGGCGCTTTTGTTGTAGGTACGTGGTAGATGGGGAAAGGTGCCTTTGTGATATGACGTTTTTAACGGATGATGTTTTTAACAATAAATTTAAATATAATAAACTAGCAATGCCCTGCGGTTTCACCCGCATAGATAGCGATATCGTTACAGTGAAAAGTCTACTATAGGTCGGACTATAGGTTTAATTTTTAATCACATGAAAATCACCTTTACCCCGTCCCGCACTACGGCCTTTTTTTTTTTTGTGGGGAAATCTTTTATAGATACCCACGGCCTCCGGGGGAGGGGCCGTGGGTTATGTCGAATTCCTACCGACCAAAACCCCACTGTGTTCCGTCAAGACGCATATTGGTATAATTCCTCCGTGACCCCCGCACTACGGCCTGCTCGAACAGTATACCTACTATTTTCTGTAGATTAACACTTTTAAAAATTCGTTATATCTTTTGAATGGAATATCCAATTCTTTTCATTTAAAAAGTATTTTGCTGGTATTGAAACAGTCTATAATAAAATATCATTTAATGGGATAAGGATTAATATATGTGTATCGATAACATGGTTTGATTACTGTCGGCAATTCTATTTACTTTGAAAACGTAAAAAAGTTGTTGTAGTAACATAACTACTGAAGATGGACATATGGTATCGCGGACTTTCTTGTAGATATTGATCCATTCTATAATACCGTAGAACATTTTTTTGTTCTATCTTCAATAGATTCCGCAGCGCACGCGATGACAGAAGTTTTATTGAGGATTTTTTTACACCTTGGGTTACATTATTGCATTTTTTGTAAGGATCTCTAATTTTTTTGAAAATGCAATATAGCCTATGTTGCTCAGTAAAGATGCAGCTTTCTAATGGTGAAAGAATTTTTGAAATCGGTCCAGTAGTTTTTGCGTGAAAACCATACATACATACATACATACATACTTACAAACTTTTCCTCTTTATAATATTAGTATATATAGATTTGCTTCAGCTGATAGAGTTGAAAATAATAAAGTTACTATAGAAAGTAAGTATAAATAATAGTTCCTGATATTAATTTATGAAGCTGGTAATTTAGTAAATGAATAAAAAGAACAATATATTATTTGTTTAAAAATATGCATCTGACATTTAAAAAATTAGTCGAGTTTTTAGCTGTTGAAGTGTCTGAAACTGATGCAGCGATCATAAATTAAATAAATGCAAATTTTCACTATACAAAACCACAAATATAAAACCCAGTTTATCATAAAATGTCCATAAATTACGTACAATATTCTTCTCTTTCAATTTACTTGCAAATAAAGTTTTTACAACCCATCATGTCGTAAAGCGAAAAACTCTTCAAATCTTGATTCGCTAAAATTAATCTTGTCTGAGGCAAAAATGGTGAAAGTTCATGAATACCAAGAATAAATTTTCACAGCTATTTTTATATAGATGTGTATTTCTTTGCCATATTCCAAGGGGACAAGGGGCAGATGCATTATGCTAATATCAAAAATGCCTATAATATTATGACTTGTCATGTAAAGATGTTGTATTCAAAGGTCAAAAAGAAATAATATCGGTCCAGTAGTTTTTTTTAATTATTTGTAAAATTTAAAAATAATATTTCAGTCATATAATTAGTGTAGAAAAACAGGCATTATAACCAATATACGGGCACCAATAATAATCAATCAATACCTATTTAACCAATCAAAACTGCCAATCGTGTTCTATTGGAAAATGTAAAAGTACTTAAGGCTTATACATGCGCTAATAACCTTGACCATACTTGACGGATCTCAAACCTCTCCCGCTGCACCTTCTTTTTTCCTCGCATTTTGTATTTAAAAAGATACCAATCAGTGAAACAAAAAATCCTCGTCAGGGACTGTTGTGTAACTGATAATTTATTAAACATAAAATTTTCTGAGCTCTAAGTCAGCAGGTTACGAAGTTTATAGAGTATTTGCGGAAAAATCGATGACCACGGCACATTTTTTTTCTAGAAATCTATTAACTTTGGAAAAAATTCCTCGCGAGCAATTAAAGATCAAAGACCACCCTATTTTATATATTTTTTTCGGTATTGTGCTTTATGTTGTACCAGACTTTATAGAGGTTGAACATAGTCGAAATTGCCGGGTAGCGCCTTAAGGGGACTAGAAGAGCTAAACGCGAGTTTTATAATGCTTTAAAGTATATGATTAACTGCAGTAAAAAATCTCAGATAAATATATGATATTCTTCAGGAGATATACTAGCTAGATACTGTGTTGAAAACACAATACAACTTATTTTACTCGATAGAAAAGAATCACAAAGGTGCCTCTAAAAAAATCTTTTGATGCTTAAAAACCATTCTAAACTGTGATACAAACACAATTTGCATACATCAGAATTTAATATCAAACGAGTTATTTTATGAAACGGTTTAATATCCGAAATTCGTTTGTCAGCTATAAATAATCCCGTTTAAAATGCGAGAACCTTCCGAACCCTTTAACTCCTATTTTTTATCCGCACCTGTAATATTTCTTAGAAGTGACCCTAATTTTTCGCACATAGTTATATGTATATGTTTCTAAAACTTTTGGCAAAATTGTGGACTTGTCTTAATTTTAGCTAGCTTATTACTAGAAATAAGGATACATTTTATATCCTATAAAATTATTCCTTATACAGGGTGTCCCACTATTGGTATACTAAGCGTCAAGGGACTTGTAGTTTTGCATACACTGATCATGAAAAAATACTTAAACAACAAAATTACGTCAAAAATTTTTGGTTAAGTTTTTCCTGAAAATACCTACATGTTTTCTTCTCTGGCTTCGCGCAGCCGGCATATATCGCTTCTCTAATGTGAGCATTTTGTCTATGAAAACATAATCTTAAACGATAGCTCACGTGCTGGTGGCAAAGCTGGCCGGGTTGCTTGTTATGGGTGTACACAATATAGAGTTTGAAGACTTCATCTATTTCAAACAAAAATGCGTCTGGAATTTTATAAGTATTTTTTACGTACTCAGCGTATACAAAACAACCTCATTTGAGCTTAGTATACCAACAGTGGGACACCCTGTATACTTTTCTACTTATTTACTCGATTACTTATATTACTGCCACTATCCGTTTTATGTTAATAATTAATATCCTAATTTAGATTTAGTTACATAATGCACTCATGCGATAAGTAAATACATTGAAACTGTTTGTTATAATTATAAAGAATCGTCATTTATCGTAATAATTTTTTAAGCGTGCTCCATTATAGTCCTCACTTTTGCTTTCTGTCAGATAAAGCGGTGCTCAAATGCTTTACTAATTATTATTGTGAATAAAAAATCACTGAGGGCTGATTTTTCAATGCTTGATTAAAACTTATCCGTCCAATAAAGTATTAAACTACCAATTCAAAAATGTATTCTTTGTCTGTATTTGACAGGTGACATATGTATTCTTTGACAGTTTACGGGTGACATTTTAATGTTATCGTGTAATGCTTTATTGGGCGAATAAGTTTTAACCATTATTGAAAAATCAGCCCTAAATAAAATAAATAAATAACTGCCTGTCAATAGTCCCTCAGTTTCAAAGTAACAAGGAATTATTAACAACGCTTCTAATAATTTAATTATGTTGATATAATTAATTTAAGAACAAACTGTCTGACCCTAATCCGAAGTAACATTATACTGCGAAAATTTGATTTTACTAAACTCCTGATCCGATTTTAACAGAGATTTTCATAACTAGTACAAACTACAAATAGGAGATATTTGTAAAAAAAATTATCGTAAAAAGGAGCATGTTTGCCGAGCACACGTGTCAGAAGTGAAACTTGTTGAAGAGAAACTTATTTGGCAAGATTCAAAGATAACAAAATCGTCGCCTTACTCCATGACGTGACAGTATTGTCATGACATTGACACGAACTTGAAATTTTACTCTCAACGCGCATACCTAAATAAAATAAAGTTTCTCTTCAAGCATTATATAAGGAGCGACTTTTCTGTGATAATATGAACGAAGCCGCGAACAAACCTTATACATAATTAATAAAACAACCTGCTTATATACATATTTCTCATTAAAATATTCTTTACAAATCTTCACAGCAAAGTACATAATTTATAGCGAAAGTAGGGGCTTTGCTGACGCCCCAAACAAAATTTTCTTTTGCTAAGCAACGCGAAAACAAAGAAAGATTAAAGATTTCCCGCCTTCAGAAAGTGAATTTAACAATACCATCATTAATCAATTGCACAATACGCTGTAATAAATATAAATATTAAAGAGTTTATTATTTTGAATCTGTGGACTGTGAACAATGGTTGTTGGGAATATTCATTTCGACAAATAATAATGGTATCGTTAGGACTTAGGATTATATATTTTTATACTATGAATTTTTAACGCTGTTTTATTATTGTTATGTTTTGAATACTGCTTTTAATTAAATATAACATACTAGATGTCCGCCCGCGTTTTCAAAGGAAAACCCATATAGTTCCCGTTCCCGTGGGATTTCCGGGATAAAACCTATCCTATGTGTTAATCCAAGTTGCCCTCTATATGTGTGCTAAATTTCATTGTAATCGGTTCAGTAGTATTTTCGTCACATCCTCACAAACTTTCGCATTTATAATATTAGTAGGATTGTATTTAAAACTAGCGGTCCGCCCCGGCTTCGCCCGTGGTACATGTTAACGTTTTCTCTGGTAACCTATTAAAAACTCGAATTTCTATTACCCAAATCTTAAAACCCCGAAAACGGTTGTTAGAACTTTTAAAAGACAGATGTAATGAATGACAAATTTTTAAAATTCCTTTTTTAATTTCCCAGATGAATCAATTTCCAGATGCACCAAAACCAGATTTTTAAAAAGTATTTTTTTGTTTCTCGTATTCTCATAATCCAGATCTCATTATACCAGATTCTCAGAATACTTTTTTTTGTTTCCCATCGTACCATTTTCCAAAAATAAACTATTGCCAAATTTTCATAATCTTTTTATTTGGTTCCCATATAATCGTATAACAGATAAATTATTGCCAGATTTTCATAATCTTTTTATTTGATTTCCATACAATCGTGATTATACCTTTACTATCGACTGAAAATAAATATTGTCAGTAAGTAAATTTATTGTTTTACTTGTCCATTACAGACCGGTTTTAGTGTCAAAGTCGACTCAGTAGGTTAGGTTTGAACTACGACCCCCACGCTAGAACTGACTCGCTATTGTTTTACTTGCCTATTACAGAAAGGTTTAAGTATCAAATTCGACTCAGAAGGTTAGGTTAGGTTAGGTTAGACTGTGACCCCCCATGCACGAGCCGAGCGAGCGAAGCGAGCGTGCCGCGGCAGCGGCCGGCGAGTGCCAGAACCGACTCGCTATTGTTTTATTTGCCCATTACAGAAAGGTTAAAGTGTTAAAATCTATTCAGTAGGTTAGGTTAGATTCGTGCTGCGACCGCCTGGAAGGATTTCGTTTTGCTGGATATCGTTTATTGGAATTTCAAAAATCTGGACATTGTTTGTCTGGATATCAATTAACTGTATTTCAAAAATTTGTGTTTTAAAAATCTGGCTTTCGTGCATATGGATTACGGTCATCTGGATTTTGTGCATTTAGATTTCGTATGTCTGGAACTCATTCGTCTGGATTGTAAAACGTCGTACAAATAAAGAAATGGGCAAATGAAATTCGGAGTTGCGATTATATGGCAAATAAAACTTCGAAATTTTAAAATTCGGGGTTGTGAAAAAATGTCCAAACGTTTTCTGGATTATGATATTCGGAATATTAAAATTCGAGATTAAGATAGGTAACCGTTTTCTCTACATAAGAACCATCCTCGTACTTCAAGGAATATAATAAAAAAAGAATTATCGAAATCGGTTCAGCCGTTCTCGAGTTATGCGCTTACCAACACATTTTGCGATTCATTTTTATATATAAGATTATAAGGTACTGGCTGCCGCGGTTTAACCCGTAGTGCTCCATTCCTGTTGGTTTTAGCGTGATGATATAATATAGCCTATAGCCTTCCTCGATAAATGGGCTATCTAACACTGAAATAATTTTTCAAATCGGACCAGTAGTTTATGAGATTAGCGCGTTCAAACAAGCAAATAAACAAACAAACTCTTCAGCTTTATAATATTAGTATAGCTATACCTAAGTATAAAGAAACAGTCTTTTAGAATAATAATTCGCCAATGAATAATAATTCGTCAATGAAGATTATGACAAGTGTCTGAAAATAAAGCTCATTTTTTCAAAAAAAGTTAATTTTTTTCAAAAAGTAAAATCAATTAACGTGTATTATATCAGGGTTTAAATCAGCGGTTTTGCGGCGAGACGACTGTGGCTCATAACAGGGTCATTGCGAACATTGTACGGGAAATTGATATTCAAAATATTAGGGGAAACGATTAATTATCGCTTTTTGTATGAAAAGGGTTTGATTATTATATTATAAAGTATTTGGTTTATTCAGATTAACTTTTTTACCAATATATTAATACATTAGAAACGTAATTAAAAAAGAGTAAAAGGTAAAAAGATTTACCTGGTCGGTCAAAACAAGCATCTCTTAATGTAGGAGGTTAGGGTATAAAATAATACTACACTTCACTTTATCACTTTTTATTTTACTGTATTATACTTGTGTACTGTTCACAAATTAAAACAGGACTGAACAAATATTAACGGGTGGCGGTTATTTTATACTTACAAAAAAGATCAAATGAGTAACTATACTCATAATAATTTATTAATTTTTGCATATAATTCCAACAATAATAATTTATTAATTTTTGCATATAATTCCAACACGCCCCCTCAAAAATTAATCATTATTTTAAATCAATCTTTACAAAATCAAACTCAAACATTTATTTGTTCAATAAAACTTCTTTTAGAAGCACTTTCGAATCGTCATTACATATTTGTAACATTTACCACAGTACAGTACAGTTTACAAGTATACACTGGGAATACATAATAATAGTCCAACATTTGTTGCAAGGATTAGGAAAAACCCAGAAAAACCTAATCAGACTATATAATATATAATATTCATAAATGTATCAATCAAACATAATTAATAATTTTCACAATAAATTAATTGAATCATTTAAAATGAATCATATTCATTTTAATCCTAATTTTGATTTCATTTCTTGAAAGGCCACGACAGGTAATGGCTTTGTGAGTCCATCTGCTAGCTGCAAACCTGTGGGAATGTAATTTAATTTTATTACATTTTGTTCAACCTTTTCTCTTGAAAAATGATATTTTATGTCTATATGTTTTGACCTCTTATGACTGGTGGGGTTATTTGCAATACTTATGCAACCATTATTATCTTCATATATAACAATGGGTTTATCTATGTTTAAATGAACACTAGCCGCTAATGATTTTAGCCATAACGCTTCCCTTACAGCTTCATACAGTGCCATATACTCAGCCTCAGTCGAAGAGGCTGCCACCGACATTTGTTTCTTGGTACACCAAGTTATAGTACAATTATCAAACAATTTAAATATATAGCCAGTTGTACTTTTTCTGTCCTTTGTATCACTTCCACCCCAGTCAGAGTCAACATATCCACATAAAATATTTTCATAATCAGACCGTTTATAACATAATTTTAAATTAATAGTACCCTTAAGATATCTGAGAACTCTCTTTAAACACAGCCATAACTCTTTATTATTTTTATTAGAATATCTGCTAAGTATATTAACACACAAGCTTAAATCTGGCCGAGTACATAACATTACGTACATTAAGCAGCCTAAAACATTACGACAAGGTGCATTATACTTTTCTTCTGAGTTTAAGGCATCATAATTAAGTTTTACTTCCATAGGAGTATTTATGGGATTGCATTCGTGCATTTGAAACTTATGTAAAATTGTTTTAATATATGCACTTTGATCTAATAATATTTCATCGTTAGATCTTGCAATCTTAATGCCCAGAAATAATTTAATTTCTTTTAAATCGGTCATTTTAAATTTGCTCATTAGGTACATTTTAAAACTATTCATAACACTAATATCAGCGCATACAATTACTAAATCATCAACATACAATAGCACATAAATACTTTTATACACACTGCCCTTGTCTAACATGTAAATACACCTATCTACAGAAGAGTTTTGGAAACCTTTTTCCACAAGGCATTGTTCGAATTTTTCGAACCAACACCTAGCGGCCTGTTTTAACCCGTACAATGATTTAATTAATTTGCATACATAATTATCTTTGTATTGTACTCCTTCAGGTATTTTCATATATATCTCTTCTTTTAAGTCACCGTTAAGAAAAGCTGTTTTAACGTCCATATGGTGAATGAGCAAATTAAACTGATTAGCAAAACTAACAATAAATCGGAAGCTAGCTATTCTTGCAACGGGGGCAAATGTCTCATTATAATCAGTTAAATATTCCTGACTAAAACCTCTTGCAACAAGGCGAGCTTTGTATCTTAAAGGCTTTCCAAACTCATCAGTCTTCAGAGTGAAAACCCACTTGCAATCAACTATATTTCTATTTTCAGGTTTAGGAACTAAAACCCATGTATTATTAATATCTAATGAATTCAATTCATCTTTTATTGCTTGTTCCCAATAAACTTTATCATCCCGAAATTTAATTTCATTAAAAGAGGCGGGTATATTATACAAAACGGAATGAGCACACATTAAGTAATCATTATTACATTCATCAATTTCTTTATATGACACAGGCGGACGCCCTTTAAGCCTAGCACTCCTCCTTAATTCATTATTACTTGAACTCGGACTAACAGACTGCAGATCAACATGTGTTTGTTCACAATCATTTACATCTTGGTTCTTACTCTTTTTACTAGGGCACTCATTATCATCAGATTTATTACTTGCAGAGACTCTAGGCTTTGACACTGATTTCGACATAAAGTCACTATCAGTTTGGTCATGAGAATTTCGAACATTCTCTTCAAAATTATCTATAGGCCTAGTTTTAATAAAGTTGACCTCGTCAACTATAACGTCTCTAACAACACAAAACCTTTTAATTTCAGGATTCCAAACTTTATATCCGTTTGGTTCATAACCCACGAGAATACCCTTCCAAGATTTGTCGTCAAACTTTGACTTCATAACTTTATTGTGAACATACACAGTCGATCCAAACACCTTTAAATATTTAATTCGGGGCTTTTTATCATGCCACATCTCAAACGGTGTCTTATGACATTGCACCGCTTTAGTCGGAGTCAAGTTAATCAAAAACACAGCAGTTAATACCGCTTCACCCCAAAATACTTTATTTAATTTAGCGCCGTTAATCATAGCGCGGGCTTTCTCAGTAACAGTCCTAACCATTCTTTCTGAGACGCCGTTTAACTGTGGGGTCCTAGGTACAGTTAAATGGTAAGTAATACCCTTCTCAACACAGTAATTTTTCATATCCGTGGATAAGTATTCACGGCCATTATCACAATATAAATTTACTAATTTTGTATTGAATTTACTTTCACTTTTAGCTACAAAGTCCCTAAATACTGAAAATACGTCCGATTTATACGTTATCAAGTAAACCACGGCGTAATGCGTGAACTGATCAACAAAAAGCACAAAATAATTTTTATTATCTACGGTCGGAGGAGTGATAGGTCCACAGACGTCCGAATGAACAATAAATAAAGGTCTCTTCACGTAACTTTTATCCTTGACGTCGTTAAACGGTAGTCTACTCTGTTTACCTTTTATACAGGCTTCGCAAAATTCATTAATTGGCAACAATGTTTCAATTTCATTAAAATCATCTGTCATTTTATTATTTTTCAGTTCTAAAAATTTATTTTTACTAATATGGCCCAAACGTTCGTGCCATAATTTGTACTTGGTAATATTATTATTGCAAATATTAGAAACAGAGTGACTCTCGTGTAACGAAGTCATAAAATCAACAGTTATTAAATTATTATTCAACATACCTCGCATGATGACATTACCACTCTTATCTAGTACACGAGCACCGCACTGGTTGAAAATGATGGTGTAACCAGCTTGTTGCATTTTCGACACGGACAAGAGATTATACGGCACATCAGGACAGTAAAGCACGTTCTCCAAGATTCCCTGTATGCCTGTATCACTGGTTACCTGCAAAGCTCCTTTTTTATTTGCACAGATGAATTGACCGGTTTTAGCAATCGAAATTTTGACAGGCGAATTTAAAAGAGTACAATTGATAAACAAATCTTCCCTGTTTGTTATATGGTCCGATGCTCCGGAGTCCAAGATAAATGTTAATTTGTTACCTCTAAGATCATTTCGATAATTTCCCATCATTAAAACAAACCCAGAAACATAATTTGAAGTTGACGGTTGATTTGTGTCCACTACTTGTAGCGTTTTTTGTCTGTCGCTATAATCTTTATGCTGATTAAATGCCTGATTATTCCTTTTGTAATAGTAGCAGTCATTTTTAACGTGTCCTTTACGCCCACAATGATGACACTTTATGAAATGTGATGTCTTCTTTCTTTTATGACTATCGTAGTTAATTTTATGACGATTGAACTTCCTTTTCTTCGGAATCTCAACTTTAGCCTGTAAGACTTTCATACTAGTGTCACCAGATTCATTCTTCAGCTTCACCTCGTGGTCTAAAAGTCTCGTTTTTACAAAAGCTAACGTTAGATTGTCTTCCGTCAACGTCTCAATTGCAGTGACGATTCCATCATAAGATGAGGGTAGTGTCAAAAATAAATGGGCTATTTTATCAGTCTCTTCCAATTTAGCGCCTGCAGCTAAGAGCTCCGTTATCAAATCATCAAACGTAGTAAAATGCTTGATAAGAGGTACATCGCCTTGTAGTTTTAACGCCAATAACTTCTTTCGTATAGCCAATTGTGTAGCCATACTTTTTCTCTCGTATAGGTTGTCTAATTTTTTGAAAATTTGCCTCGCTGAAGAATCTTCTTTAGCGAAACCGAGAAAAGAATCCGCCAAATATTCCACTATTATACCTTTTGCAATCCTATTGTTTTTCTCCCACTCATTTGTCGGAATGATGGGATCCTCGTCGACCACCTTAAGAACGTCCATTTCGGCCAATAAAGCACGAATACGAAATTTCCACGTACTATATTTTTCGCCATCGAACGGCTTAATGTTTCGCTTCATTTTTTGGTTCTCCATTTTAAATATTAACGTATACGCACTTAACTTAAACAACACTTAACAATTCACTGCACAAACACTGCACTATTATTTTCACTCGCGTAATCTGGGCCCATAACCTGTAGGAGGTTAGGGTATAAAATAATACTACACTTCACTTTATCACTTTTTATTTTACTGTATTATACTTGTGTACTGTTCACAAATTAAAACAGGACTGAACAAATATTAACGGGTGGCGGTTATTTTATACTTACAAAAAAGATCAAATGAGTAACTATACTCATAATAATTTATTAATTTTTGCATATAATTCCAACAATAATAATTTATTAATTTTTGCATATAATTCCAACACTTAATATTGTAAATATGTTTGAAGATAATAATTATAACTTAGTTACAATAGGAAATGACGAAGCAATACACATACATACATATGCAGTGTGGTTTAAGAGGGAAAATTTAACTTTGAAGTGACCACTTTGTAAACATGTCCAAAACACACAGTGATGAAAAACGCATTCGTCCCCACAAGGGGACTCAAGAACCACAATATTAAAGAAAAAACCAACATAGAAAAATGTTTCATCAAAATTCGCGGATTTAAAAAGTCTTCCCGTCTTGTTTAACTTCGGGAAAGTTAGGGATTAGAAGGCAAAATGAGGGATAATGGGGAAAATGGGGAGCGGCTTTAACTGTTCCCAAATTATGGGACTATCTCCACCCACGGCTTTGCTTGCACACATTAACAGGAACTTTGTTTTGTTTTTCAGATAGTTTGGCCCTTAGCTGTATGGACCTTCTTCACAATTAAGAACGTTGGCCCAACAAATGATCGTCGATGTTTGCCGCCACTACAGCGATTATGAATAAAAATCCCACGCTATTTATTGAGATGATTAAACAACCTTCTCAACCAATTAGGTACAATATTGTATAGATTTATATGTAACTAGCTTTCCGCCTGCGGCTTCGCCCGCGTTTTCAAAAAAAACCCGCATAGTTCCCGTTCCCGTGGGATTTCCGGGATAAAACCTAGCCTATGTCACTCAGAAATGATGTAGCTTTCCAACAGTGAAAGAATTTTTCAAATCTGCCAAGTAGTTTCGGAGCCTATTCAATTCATACAAACAAACAAACAAACAAAAAATCAAACCTTTCCTCTTTATAATATTTGTATAGATGTATAGATATTCATATTAAAAAACATATAGATAGTTACATTACTTCGGACTTAAGGGACGTGTATAATTAACATTTAACACGATCGTTATATGTAATGTGTATCTAACTATTACATTAAAAAGATATTGAGATTAATTAGTTCTAAATTGTTTGGTATGTATTCTTAATGGCCGGGGATTTCTTATCAAACCTTAGTTAACCCGAGGCTCTGAATATTTCCGAATAATCATTTTTCTCAAAAAAAAGACAAATTCAAATCATTCGTGTATTTTTACTTTTCAGTCGCGAAAAAAATCAACGGAACATAAATCAAACCTCGTAAAATGTCTCTTTTATTTCATCTGTTTTATTTAATTTTCTTTGCTGAAAAATTTCACACGAATCGTAATTTGCGAATTTTTTGTCACATAAACAATATAAATTAAAAAAGTTAAATGAATTATAAATGATTAGGAATACATTAACTAAGCGGTTATTTACATATACCAAATCACCCTAAAAGCTTCTCGGGTTCGGAAACAGTATACATTGTCTAAAATAACAAACATTCCGAATTTAATCATTATTTAATGAGACTCAAGATGTTCGAGCACTAAATACGCGGATACAATTACGCAGACACGAAATAATTGTGATTATGCTGTGGACAGATTAACGCAACTAAAATTATACACGAAAAGATAAAAAAAGACTATATTTTCATCGCGAATCCATCGTTCAATGATCGAAAATCTAAATTACTTTTTTAGTACACCTAATGAATTATTACAGTTATTAGTTTATGCCTCACCTCCTCAACCTCATGAAATGCTTGAAATATATATACATATGTATAAATATCACCATTACTAAACAAGAGACGTCATATTTAAATTTAAATAAATATTTGTATGTTGCTTGCTTGAAGTTTAAAACAGCTGATTTAACAAATAACAATATAACCTTACTAGTTACTACCAAAGGTGAACCACGCTTGCTTGCCCGCTCTCACCTAAAAAAGAATATTCTCGCAGATGTGGCCACATGATTATAAGAAATAACACAAAATCTTCTAGCAACGCGTAGGCTTAATTTTATAGCGGTTCTAATGTACTTGGTAGGCGCACATATTAAGGATAATCACGGCTCTGTAAGGGCCCTTATTTTCGGCTACACTTCGCCTTAAGTATGTTATTAGTATTTGCTAAAAGGTATCGCTTTTACATGGCGTTTTCTTCTAATATAAAAACATTGTTCGTTTTAAATGTTGTTATTTTATTTACAGTACTTATACTGTAAATTTATTAAATACATTTGAGTAATTGCTTAAGCCTTAGGTATATAGATATATAGACAATTGTGTGAATGTGTATGTTCAAAGAATTATATAAAATGGCTGACAGATTTTAACGCGACTTTTACAACTGAAACTGATAAAGAGTGTTTTAAGTAAGTATTGACTTTATAAATAACTAGCTGTGCTCCGTGGTTTTACCCGCAGTGCTCCGCTCCTGTTGGTCTTAGCGTAATGATATATAGCCTATAGCCTTCCTCGATAAATGGGCTATATAACACCGACAGAATTTTTCAAATCGGACCAGTAGTTCCTGAGATAAGCGCGTTCAAACAAAAAACAAACTTCAGCTTTGTAATATTATAAGTATAGATTAATTTTATGTAACGTAATGTGATTAATGGGATTAAATACCGATAATGACTCTACCAAGGTATGTTATGTTTACTTATTCATTACTAGAGAAATACTTTGCACCTAAACAAAACCGATTCTATATTTCATTGAAAAAAACTAATTCAAAAAGCCTCCAAATAAATGTGGAAACATAAATATGATTTATTTAAACGCCAAAACGACCGGCGGCAAGAAACATAATTCCTGAGAGGGAACTCCGATCACTTCTTAATTGAAAACAAAAGATACTTGCCCTAAATAAGTGCTCGTTACAAAGGGCACAACAAACATCGGAGAATTCGTACTTATTTAATTTGTAGAAAATTTAACGGTTTTCAAATACGGTTTAAATCCGGTTGTGTTTCAAATAATATTAGTAGTTGATGTTTTAATCAGAATTTCTATTTACTTCATTTCTTTTTAAGATTTTAGTTCCAAATTTTGTGTAAAACATTTAAATTATATTTTGCTTCCACGAAAATAACTATAGTATGCAAACTAACCAAAATTTTAAGTATAATAATTATGCGAAAATCTTTGATTTAAAGATTTCTAAACGTAATTTTTCATCATATTAATTATCTCGATTAGAACACTTTACAGCGAACCGCCTTAAACAAACACGAAAAAAGGTTGAGTTAACTTTAAATATCCTTTATTATATGAAAACTCAATTAATTTCTAAACTATAATAAAATTCAGGTATTTAAGGACATGGCTTTGATGTTGTGATCATTAGCGATATTCCTTTGAAAGCTTGAACTGATCATTTTTCAACGAAAAATTGGACTTTGGATAAAAATTTGTTAATTTTCTACCTAATTGTTAAAAAATTATTGGGATAAGTAAATGTATATCTATATATATATTTTTTAATTTTGCTTACCATACTCAGAATATTACATTTAAATGACTAAAAATAATATAAAAAAAAAGGTTGTCTGTAAAGTCGGTTTACTGACCATAGTTGAACGTGACAACGTCCGATTGTGCTTCTTTGTCGCTCGTTCCGCGCTCTCGCTTACACTTCAAGCCTTACACACAGTATTACAATATTATTTCCTACAGTAAGGAATCGCCTTTGATGTCGCGCGATGCCGCCGCCAGCGTAGGTACTTACGCTGCCACACGAAAATACGCTAGGGTTGCAACAAATGGGAAATAAAACAATTTTGATTATTAATATTATGATGAAATCATTTATTCATATGTACATTCAAAATAATTGCGATTATTAAATCTGATGTAATTATTTGTTCATTAATATATAATTACAGATATTGCACTGCTAAATATTAGTTACGTGGACTTTATTTTTGGATGTTCTTAATTGTATATTATACCATTTAACTAAGTAATGCATTCGCATTGGGATGTACAATCTGATTAGAAAATAATGAGGACAACAATATATACATAGCTTTGATTTTAATTCAACAGATACAATTAATACAATCTTTCTGAAATATTGTTTCCTTCTGGGATTTCAATGTAGATTTACATCCGTAAACGGAACAGTTTTTGCGCGTCATAATAGAATATGTAAGTACCTATGTATAATAAAATTATTACACAAAAAATACGACTGCGTCGTCCTTTCGCGATAGTTAATGCAAACTCAGCGTGATTGCATTAAGCGGCCCGCGTCGCCCGACCCCCCGCCAGTTCCCCTCCGTTTCTCTGCACAAGTACATTCGTCGCCATACTGTAGGATGGTAATACTGTGCCTTACATGGAACGCCTCAGAGAAAGGTAACGCCGCATGAGTCATGTTTTTTCGTGCGTGCAGCCGGCTCTATCGAATTATAAGACGTTGTCACGTCAAAAGCGGTTAAAAATGTTTTATTACACAGTTATTTCCGCTACGGAAGTAATGTCGCGAGCGAAATGCTTGTCAAATAAAATCATTGAAGTGAAATGAGTTTATTTTGCTTTTTATTTCAATGTTAATAACTTCTTAATTACTGTACGGATGTAAAGTTAAACATATACCTACTTAGTCTGAAACCTAAGCAGTTTTACAATTATTTATCACTAGCGGTCCGCCCCGGCTTCGCCCGTGGTACATGTTTATGTTTTCTTTCCATAAGAACCATCCTCGTACTTCAAGGAATATTATAAAAAAAGAATTATCTAAATTGGTTCACCCGTTCACGCGTGATGCCGTGACCAAGGAAAACAGGTTTCATTTTTAAATATATATAGATAAACAAAATTATGTAAGAAAAATGGTAGATATCATAACTGATTTTCAAAAAATACGATTCAAAGAAATTCCTATTTATCCCACTTCCAAGAACATTTTGAAAGTTAATTCTATTTATTTATTTTCCGGTTTTATGTTTTATTCGGAAAGTGTAGACCGTACTGAGAAAAGGATGGGAAAGGTGAAATAAACTAAGGCTCTTAAAAATATCTGTATACAAAAACGTCCTGGTATAATAAGGTTAATATTTTCTCACTCTCTAATTATTCGAAAAAATATCAATAAAATATCAATTATGTATGTACTGTTAAACATTGTACCTACTTTTACTTACTTTTAGATTATTATTAACTAGCTTTCCGCCCGCGGCTTCGCCCGCTTTGTCTAAAACCTAATAAATTATAAATTATATACTAAAACCTTCCTCTTGAGTCACTCTATCTATTACAAAAAACCGCATCAAAATCCGTTGCGTAGTTTTAAAGATTTAAGCATACAAAGGGACATAGGGACAGAAATAGCGACTTTGTGTTATACTATGTAGATATGATACTGAAGCATGTTACTAGCAGTGCAGCAAATATAAATCTCAATATGACAGAAAAGAAGACAAAAACTAATAACTAACTATAACTTCAACGACATTTTACAACAATCAGTGCTTTTTAATAGCTAATAAGGTTAAAAATAATTTCATAATATATTATCCAACAAAAAAAAAAACAAAGAACAACAAACCGTATACAGTAGCCAATTAAGTTAAAAATTGAACAATCGATACTCCACCAATTACATCAGGTATTGAACGGGTGTCCGTTACTTAAATGTCGAGTCGAACTAATGAGGGGCCCTCGGATCTCGAAGGACAATATTTCACGTTTAATTGAAGATCCATTGTCATTTAATGAGAGTGTTTTTGTAATTATGTTGTGTTTTTCGTTGGTTGAGGATTTTAGATGTTATGTTTGTAATGACGTGATATTTTTAACGTTTTGAACGTTGTTATGTATCTCTGTCCACTAAAACAATATGAAATAGATATTAACCCATTGACCACCGAGTGGCCCGATCGGGCCGCGACACAATAGATTTTCTATTGTGTCTGTGATTCCGGGACTGAGGGATTAAATTGGTGTTCGCCATTTAGTTAATTAACTTAATAGTGAAAATAAAATTAAGTAGATACTTCTGTAAGAATAATTTTTTGTATATTTCACATTGCATAATTCTGTTTATATTTTCAAATTCCTGTAATAATAATATTATGTATGACGATAAGTACAATCTGAAGCTAAAGCACATTTATGAAAATGGACTTTTTTAGAGTTATGCCACAGATAACTAAATCTAATATAGCATCACTATCTGTGCTAAAAAGAAAATTAGGTATATTTTTCGGTCTATCTTGATATCGGACAAAACCTGGAAAATTCTCTAGTCTCATAATAAAAACCGTAATACAGATGTTCGACGCAGATAGATGGGTTTGCCCGAAAAAATTAAAGGACAAAAAAGAGCGATAAATCTTTCCATTGAAATCTTTTTTGCGTAATAAGATTTGAACACATGCTCCGATCTTGGATGAAGTTAGATTTACTACCTTTGATCTCGTAAAAATTATCTGAATTTTATTAATAAAATATATTATTGTATCTAGCTATTATAAAGTCTATATTGTGTTTCTGCGTTTGGAAAATGACTAAAGGCATATCAATATTTAGATAAATATGTGAGGATGTTAAGAAAAATAAATGGGATATATTGTTTGACATTATACACTTTTTATTTATAAACCCTAAGTTCCTAAAATTATAATACTAAACTATCACCAAAAAACTTAACTTAAACTCAAACTCAAACTCAAACATTCATTTATTCAATTAGACTACTATTTAGAAGCACTTTCGAATCGTCATTACATAGTATTTTTAACATTTACCACCGATTCGGAAAGCAGTATCTATGGAGAAGAATCGGCAAGAAACTCCATAGTTGCTCTTTTAAAATAATGTCAATAAATTTACATAATATGTAACTTATATCTAACTACTTAGCTCCAAAAATCCAAATACTTTTTACCTTATATATTTCCAATACTTACCTAGTTTCTACCACGCTTAGTTTTCACCTTACAAACTTCTTATACATAGTTTTTACCGAGCTTAGAGGTCTCATAAATATTCCCTCACTAAGAGGTAAAAGTACTTATCCTAAGCCTGCGGGTATGGCCTTTATTAGCAAGTTCGGATCGAAGCAGCAGCTCGCTTACAGTATGATAATGGTACCCTTTTACGTGAAAATCATTCGAAAATTTAAGGTAAGGTGAATAAGAAGAAAAACCGATAATAATTATTAATCTATACTAATATTATAAAGAGGAAAGGTTTGTAATTATGTATTATGTATGTATGGTTTTCACGCATATACTACTGGACCGATTTCAAAAATTCTTTCACCATTAGAAAGCTGCATCTTCACTGAGCAACATAGGCTATATTTCATTTTCAAAAAAATTAGAGATCCTTACCAAAAATGCAATAATGTAACCCAAGGTGCTAAAAATTTCTCAATAAAACTTCTGTCATCGCGTGCGCTGCGGAATCTATTGAAGATAGAACAAAAAAAATATGTTCTACGGTATTATAGAATGGATCAATATCTACAAGAAAGTCCGCGATACCATATGTCCATCTTCAGTAGTTATGTTACTACAACAACTTTTTTACGTTTTCAAAGTAAATAGAAGTGCCGACAGTAATCAAACCATGTTATCCATACACATATATTAATCCTTATCCCATTAAATGATGTTTTATTATAGACTGTTTCAATACCAGCAAAATACTTTTTAAATGATAAAAATTGGATATTCCATTCAAAAGATATAACGAATTTTTAAAAGTGTCAATCTACAGAAAATAGTAGGTATACTGTTCAAAACAATGAGCAGGCCGTAGTGAGGGGTAAAGGTGATTTTCATGTGATTAAAAATTAAACCTATAGTCCGACCTATAGTAGACTTTTCACTGTCACGATATCGCAATCTATGCGGGTGAAACCGCAGGGCATTGCTAGTTGTATATAAAAGGTGTGTACGATTGTTATGATTTTGATATTACCAATATTTTGATAATAATATTTTTATTAATTTCAGGAAGTAGTTTAAAAATATACAGATTTTTTTATTTATAACTTACACAAGCCTCTTTCTGAATGTGAATCACTGCCACTTAAATTGAATTTACGAGCAAAAAATATCCCTACGCAAAACCGTTATTCTAAACCTCCTTCGTTTATTTATTTAACATAAATATTTACTAATGATATTGAGATCCTAAAATAATATCTATTACAAAATACAGTGTCGATTTGCTAAAAAAAGCTCACAGGTAAAACAAACTTAGTACTTAACATCGGTATATGACGCCATTTTGAATTAATTTGCAAACGAACCCGTTTGTTTAGGTCCGGGATCAGCTGAACATATATTTGCAATTTATACATATAAGTTATCATTGACGCTTATTATAATCTAAATAAATGGTATGTTAAGAAGAAACTGACGAAATGGTTAATGGAGAAACAATTTTATGATATTCAAGAACTTATTACATTGCGGAATCTGTGACAAGGAAGAATTAGTGACGTTTAACAATAGTGACGCGAAGAATAAGTGGATTTCCATTTAAATTATATGCACACCCAGATAGTGGGTAAAATGTATTAACGCCTTAACATTTTAATAACACCTTTTTTGTAACTACCTTCTTGTAAATAAATGTTATTTCAATTTGAATTTAAAATATTACGTGATTTGAGCTTTTGATAACTTGTACTAAAGATTCGCTAATTGAGTTTAATTTTAACATAGATACTCATTACTCGTAGACACGACCGGCTTAAAATTATGTAACTTGTAACTTGTAATTATAATCTATACTAATATTATAAAGCTGAAGAGTGTTTGTTTGTTCAAACGCGCTCATCTCAGGAACTACTGGTCCGATTTGAAAAATTCTTTCATTGTTAGATAGCCCATTTATCATTACGCTAAGACCAACAGGAGCGTAGCCACGCGGGTGAAACCGCGAAGCGCAGCTAGTAATTAATAATGACATATTTTATCCAACTACGCTACGAAAAGAGAGAGATTGATTCATGTCTATATTATTTCATGCTCTATGAAGTAGATATGAAGTAAACAGTAAACACGTCCAAAAATAATGTTGTTCTCTGATTTTTACAGTGAAAATAAAACACCATTTATTTTATTTTATTGACTTGAATGGAGCGATAATTATTGTAGTGATTACTGATTAATACCTAAACGGCGTTTTACGATTTCAGAATTTTTATGATATTACTCAGATCTACTCAATAGGCACACAAAATTTCATGAGAATCGGTCCAGCTGTTTCGGAGGAGTATAGTAACTAACATTGTGACACGAGAATTTTATACACATAGAGATTTTATGGCATATTTCCTAAACATAATTAATATCTGGAATAAATATTTGGTGACAGCGCATGCTTGTATAGTAGAATGAAAATCATCTATGTTCCTTATGAATATGTAAAGTAACTACGATATTATTCGTGGTAAATTTTTCAAGGTAGATATATTATAATATAAGAAGGTTTGAGGTCTGAACCTTTTTAAACTTTTATTTCACTACGGATATCCACGTACAGATTGTACACAGATCAAAGATAATACAGATAAAACCGACTTGCAACTAATTTTCGTTAAACATTAATAAAACGCACACACCAATCCTCTTAAATTCGCTCATTTTCCATGCATTTTAATCCCGAAATATAAAATTGTTAACGCGTATTGCATCGGAACGCTTTTGCCGTGTGTCAATTATAGCGCAGATTAAACTTGATGATAATTGTCATTACCACGGTTTGTTTTATCATTAATATTAAATGAAATTCACAAATTCAACGTTGAAAAACCATTATCTCGATTGACCTCCTTGTTGTGTTGTAATTATATGTTTTTATCTGCAAATTGAGCGCTTGTCTTTGATTTAATTGAGTTTTAAACGATGTAATTGATATGTGAAATAATAAAAATCTGTCAAGGCTCGAAATGATTGTTTTTATTGTGTAAGTCGATCGTTATAAGGTCGGTGTAAATATATTATAGTTCAATTCTTTAATGTCAAAAGCAATGAGATTCATATCCATAAAATATTGTTCTAAAATGTCTATAGTATCTTAACTTGAAACATTAATAAAAATACCAACGGAAAAGCCGAATCAAATTTTCACAAAGAATTGATTAAAAATTCATCAAGTGATACAGCTGAGGAAAATGTAGAAATGTTTACGAAAATGGAAATCAACGAAATATGAAAGAAGTCAGTAACATAGTATAAAGAGAAAAGTAAGTTATCTTCGAACAAAATGTACATTGCGACGTTTGTATGTATGCGGTACATTTGGTCACGCCCCCTGTTCATGTACGTACGCAAGCTAGACGCACGCACACAACGCCGCTCGGTTCTTTCCATTCTTTCTCATTGACCGTTCTGGGTGGTTCTGGTGAGGGCCGCGCCATTATTGTGAGCGGTCGGTTTTTGTTTATACAATTATTTGAAATATCACTGTGACAAGTGACCCTGCGCCTCGCGAGTTTAGATACCGTGCGCTCCTAAACGCCGGGAGTCGGCCTACTTCTCTCTTTATACTATGTCAGTAACGACAATAAGAATAATATACCAAAAAGCATTTTCATCAAGGTGAGATTTGAAAGTGTCTTCAGATTAATTTCCTATTCAACGCGTTATGGTGTCGAGCTTTATGAATTTTACTTTTTATTCAAAATGTGATGAATGGTTTGGATTATGCTGAAATGTGTTTTGGTAATGGTAAAAAGTTTCTATACATATTTGTTTCACTGGTCGATTTTCTTTAGGAACAAGTTTGCCAGACACTTTTTTATTTTTTTGAATCAAATTAGGACCTCTTGATTTTACGATACCTATACGTTCACGTTTTCCTTGTTTTGTTTATTGGTAATATGTATGTAATAAAATTTATAGTCAGATTCATGACTTCAAACACAAACATAATTTAACTACACGGAGGATATTAAAAAGTTGTAAAATTCTTCACTATTGCTTTATAATGTAACTAGCTTTCCGCCTGCGGCTTCGCCCGCGTTTTCAAAGAAAAACCCGCATAGTTCCCGTTCCCGTGGGATTTCCGGGATAAAACCTAGCCTATATTACTCGTGGATAATGTAGCTTTCGAATGGTGAAAGAATTTTTAAAATCAGTCCAGTAGTTTATGAGCCTATTCATTACAATCAAACAAACAAACAAACAAAGTTTTCCTCTTTATAATATTAGTGTAGATGACAATGAATATAATAATTAATTAATAATTACCTCTCGGTATTGTTGCCTTGATAATTTGCCTTAATAATTTCTTTTTAATTCTTTTTTGGCTTGTTCATAGAACGAGCAAAAGTATTCATTATCGTGATATAAATAAAACACATTTGACTTTAAACCGTATTCCAAAAGAAAATAAAAAACACATTTACGTGACTCGTCTGATATTAACATATACCACACTTTCTTGTTAAATTAGATTGTATTCCCGCCTGAAAATGGAATTAAACTAAAATTATATTATTCAAATGAAGTTTCAGTGGCAAAGACATCGGTAAATTAAATAAGAGAGGAATAAATTTGGGATCGACAAGGATGGAATAATTTATACATTGCCCTCAGAAAGTGTTAAGCCGAAGCTTTGGAATACATTATTTATCAATAATGTTGCGGCCAAGTGGTTGAGAGCATGAAATGGGTCTGTGATTCAATTCTGTGTTGTTTTATGATTATTAAGCTATTGCATAGCTTCTATCGCGGGCCTTGAGCGCGGGGACCGAATCTAGAAATTCCGTAACGAAAAAACCTCACGCTCCCCACTCCGACGGGCACGGAGGTGTGGCTTGAAGGCATAGCATGCAATAGCTTTACCGCGGCAGTCCCCGAGTGCCTCATGAATTTTAAAAGTGTTTAGTCATAAAAGTCTAAGTGTTTTAAAAACATTCACTTGGTACAGACTGGAATTTTATTATACTCTTCGTTTTTCTTTTATTAAAACAAATTATAGAGTATTCTATTCTTACGCTTAGGTTTCAGAAAAATGGATAATCATAGTCGCCTAATTCGACTCGTAAATTGTAACGGTGCAAACGAACATAGAGCTAGGAGCTAGAGCAAGAGCATTCTTTCGTGGTCTTCTATTGTAAAATCGTATTCAGTGTTGTTCAGTATTAGAACATTGTAAAATCTTTTCGAACGCACTAAGAACAATGAAATTATGCTCTACGCCTGTTTACACTAAAAGAATTTGACATAGTCGGGTTAGAATGAGCATTGATGTAAATGCACTGTTAGTTGATAACTCTGATGTGAGATATAAATGTAAAATTAAGTCATAACTGGCTATAAATATCTGAAATACAATACATAAATTAAAATTCTTTATTAATCCTCAACCGAATATATTATAGAATACAATATGCAGGCTCTATTAGCTTTGGCCCTGTCTTATCAGCTTATCATATTATTTTAATGTGAATGGACAGGCCAGTGTGTAGGAAATAGGTATAGGAAAGCTTTACTTTACGAAATATATAATTAATCCAGATTGTGGTGGATTTGTGTGTTTATTAATATTAAGGGATACGAGTTAGACCCGCGACCCCTCCAAACTATACAGTAGAGCTTAGCCGGAATGTACACTTATAAAAAATTTAACTCAACTCAACTAAAATAGCTTATATTCAGAAATACTTTAGGTTAATTTGATTTTAGATTCAATTACTTAGTTTTTCAGTTTACCCATAAAAACATACAAAAAAACCTTTCTTGTGTATTATTATGAATAATAGGATACTTAGAACGAGACAAATTCATTACTTTATGTTCAACAACTTTTACTCACTACATAGACCGTTGACTTGTAGATAAACATTATAAAAAAGCCCCTATTTGTCACTTTGACCATAACACAAGAGGGATTAATTTCCTGTTTATGTTTTCAAGCTTACCCGTAAATATATCTCTACAACATTGCAGTATACACCCATTCAAGAAATAAACAAAATATATTAGAACATTACCCTCTGAATTAGCGTAACATGGACATAGAGATTTTCTCGACTGCTTGCTTGATTGTAATAATATTCAAGGGGCTGCCAAGAGATTCGGCTCAAGGGTGCGCCGTCAGACACCATTTGTATACCTATGTGTCTGTAGATTATATAAATTTATAGTCCTGTGGTTCTGTAGTTTTATTTATAATGTGCGTCATTCGAGTCATGCGGATGCACCTTTACAAAAATAATATAATTAGGAACAAGTAAATTATTTGTTATTAAAATTATTTTTAATATCCATTGTGCATCTTAATTATATTTCAATTTTTTTGAAGTGAAACTTATTTAGGCGCGTTGAAAGTAAAATTTAAAGGTCACGTCATGGCAATATCGTCACGTCATGGAGTAAGGCGACGATTTTGGTATCTTTGAATCTTGCCAAAAACGTTTCACTTCGGACACGTGTGCTCGGCACACACGCTTTTTTCAGGAAAACTTCAGTTTTTCTGTAGTCTCGAAGCATCTAGAAACCCAGGTATTACCGCTTATCCACAATGCTTCATAACTGCAATCTCAGTTAATATACACTTTAGCTATTTACATGAAATCTCTAATGAAGCTGTAATCAAAACACGGCGCAGTAAAGACCCACACTTGAGATAATTGGATATTATCGTGAACAAAGATCCCGGTAATAGTATTAATTTTCAGTCTTTAGCTGTAATATGCATAACTTTAGGTATTTAGTTGTAAGTGTAGAACTTATGATGCATCACATTGGCCATGTATTTATTTAAACTACCTTAATAGGTATGGCTATAGTTATTATGAAATGTATTTTTTATTTTTGATTATCAAAATCGTCAGGCCTTATGTGTTCCTTTTGCTAAGACACAGCTTTTTTCCGAGGTTCTAAATACGGATTTACTGCTAATCTATTAACATTACAATATTATTTATCTCAAATAATTTTTAACAAATGATACCAACACTGACAACAGATTAGTAACAAACAGAGATCCTCACAAAATTTTAAGTTTATTTTAACGAAACAAAATATCAACATGAAGTACTATAAATTCGATTTTGAATTCCTTGTAATTTTCACCAAACTTTTCACTAACCATAGAATACATAACATCACATAGGTAGCTATTTCTCTTACCACGAAACTATACTAATACATATAATTATAAAGCTGAATAGTTTGTTTGTTCAAACAAACAAACAAACTCGCGCTAATCTCAGGAACTACTGGTCCGATTTGAAAAATTCTTTCAGTGTTAGATAGCCTATTTATCGAGGAAGACCAACAGGAGCGGAGCCACGTGGGTGAAACCGCGGGGCACAGCTAGTCTTATATAATTAAGATAGCTCTTGCCTTGATTCTAAATAAACCAAGAGTTGAAAATTAATTACTATAAAACAGAAAACCGCGTCTATCACGCAAAAGTATATTAATGAACCCCACAAAATAAACAATGTTTGGTATACCTAACTAAGTAATTTGCAACTTTTAACTCCGTTCGTATCAAATATTAAACTATTTATAACGAAACTAGTAACAGACATGAAACTTGAAGAGCTTTTGAATCTATGATTAATCTCGTGATATGAAATGAGGTTCTTGATACGTTTCATGTTTTTTACCTAAATATTAAAGAGGGTTAAACAATTTGATTGAGATTATTTACAAAATTAGCGACTTAGGTACCTTATCCTTAAAAATGCGTATTTAATTACATACCGTGGTTCATTTGTATATCTATTTTAATTTGTCTTTTTTGTTAAACATATTAGAATAAGAATTGATGAGAAATTAGTCGTACGGTAAGATTATAAAGAACACAATAATATACATAAATATATTTTTGTAATTAGTATTTTATTAATGTTTAAAAAAAATACATGCCTCATACGATCTATTTTTATTATTTCAGTAGCATGCCGTTCATACATAACCCTTTTAAAAATTTAAAGTCTACACTTGTAGTCTGAACACTCCTTATTTACCTCTATTAAACACCAGCTTACCACAGACACTGAAAGGTGTTCTTAATTGTGTAACACCTATAATATTTTGCTCTATATGTACATTGCTCTATACACCTCTATAATTGTTTTACTGCAAGTAAGATTATTTATTATTTACAATAGAACACTATTATCCTGTGATATGCTATTATCTTATATATAAAAATGAATCGCAAAATGTGTTGGTAAGCGCATAACTCGAGAACGGCTGAACCGATTTCGATAATTCTTTTTTTATTATATTCCTTGAAGTACGAGGATGGTTTTTATGTAGAGAAAACGTAAATATGTACCACGGGCGAAGCCGGGGCGGACCGCTAGTCTTATATATAAAAATGAATCGCAAAATGTGTTGGTAAGCGCTTAACTCGAGAACGGCTGAACCGATTTCGATAATTCTTTTTTTATTATATTCCTTGAAGTATGAGGATGGTTTTTATGTAGAGAAAACGTAAATATGTACCACGGGCGAAGCCGGGGCGGACTGCTAGTAATTAATATTTATTGTGGTATTGTAACAAATTTTACTTTATGTATCATTCTCCTTAATTCCATATTAAAACTTCAATACCAACATAACCATAATGTTATTAGATTCAATAGCACATTTCATCAAACTGTAACTTTAACGTGATTTAACTCGAAACACAGACAGATAGCCTCAAACTTTGCCATTAATCACAAATGGGACAGATAACGGAGTACCCTGTCAACACATTAATACATGTCATATACGTTAAAAGCAACCCTTCAGCCAGACACTCGCTAATCAAGGCCCATAATAACCAATTTCAAAATAATATTAAAGAGATCCAAGCCATTTTCAGGCAATTTCCGCCATGATCGTCACCCTTGTTATTGTGAAGGAACCGTGCAAATTACTTAGTGAATTTCAAAGGAAATCTCATTAATTATTTGTATAGAGAACAGATTTAGTGATTCTGCGAAACATCCGAGTGCTCAGTGAATGGCTGTGCTAATATTTTGTTTTCACTTTTAATAAGCACTATGGAAATATTTTGAATACGTAAATAAATGTAGGATGTGTGTGGAGTATTTTCGTACCAGTTTCAGTGGATTCTGGTTGATTAAGATGCGAAATGCTTTTGCGTTTAATAAACTTTATGCTATGCGTATTTTGCTTTGGATATTTTTATGCACTTTTTTGAAATAAAATAATCATAATTGAGAATTAGTTTAATTTTAATAAAATTAGATACTATTCCATACAACCTTCAATATCACTTTAAAATTACACATCACATTAGTCATGAATAAAATAAATTATTACGAATAAATAAAATGCTCATTACCTACATGACACTAAAAAGTTCTTCTAAGCACTATAAATCAAATCTCAAACACCTATTTATGTGATTGTAAATCTTTTCTTAGGTGGGCTGACGATATAGTGGGGAGAAAATGGATGCAGGTGGCGAAAAACAGAAAAATGTGGTGTTCACGTTAAGAGGCGTACACTCAACTTTGGGTTAAACCGAGCTGAGAGAGACAGAAGAAATACATTTTTATAATTCACCATATACACCAAGGCTAATAATAAACAAAACGCATACATAAAAAGCATTTTATTCCACCACAGCACACTCATTTATAATAAGTCCACGACTCCAGTCTATATTTGTCCACTGAATAGTGCAATTAGAGCCAATTTCGCCCACAAAGGAAAATAATTAGCTGAACTAAACTACAGTAAAATGTTAATTTGAACGCTGAACGTCCGGCGACTGCATTTTCGTTTTTTGTAACATTTGGAATGCTAGTTGGTAATTCAGTTGACCCATCAGGGAGCTGGAAAAATTCTGCGCCATTTTAAAATGGCCGCTTTTTGTCGTTGCAAGAATATCTACTATTTACTCCTAGTTCCTTGTTGAGAAAATTTGCATCTGTGATGTGATAGTCGGGTGGTTGAAGTTGTCTTTACGGGGTTAATGTTTTAGTGCCAAATTTTATTTTAAAGACCCTTTAAAATTGAAATTTTCTGTGACTAGTTAGTTAGTAGAGTTTAAGTACTTGAAGTCTTGAAGTGCAATATTCTTCAAATTTTTACCTTACAGGAACTAAAATTATTGTGACTGAACTCCTTAAATTATGTAGAATTTAATCTAGAACTTTCCAGAGTACCTATCTATATAATATTTATTACCTATGTATTTTTATTACAAGTTTATGAACGTTATGTTCTTATAACACTTCTAAGATCCATTTTTAAAAAATTACATCAATTATCAAAAATGTAATTAAAACTTATAGTTCATCGAACCCAGCAGCTAGGGTTGTCACCCAAGGTATTATACCATTAGATTAGTATCAAATGATCAAGGCTGTCTATCAATACACAGGCCACGTCCCGCTGTCTAACAATGCAATACAAATTGGCAGCGTGAAGCCACGCGTGACGGCGTGCTGCGTGACACCAGACTCGCTTTAATTTCACCTAGGGTTGCCACATGGTGGAAAACTAGAATTATGAATTGAGATAGAGCTTTGATCTAGCTTATCGATAGAATGCTTTTTTATTTATTTAAAAATGTAAGTATAATAAAAATTACATTTAGAAAAACGCTTTTAGGAGGACGTGAACGTGCACAAGATTTACTTTTATAATGCTTAAAATAATTATCTAATTATTAATCTTACAGGGACACAGTGACAATTTTTATGAAGTTAAAGTTTGATCAAACACAAATTGAGAATAATGTGTATTTCAGGCCTTTAACTTAAAAATAATAAAACAGACATTCTTTTTTAAAATGTTACTACCACCATATTTTCCCATTTTATTTTATCATTCATTCATCTCTTCATATTGTTTTGATCAAACTAAAACTTTACCATGCATATTTCATTTATAAAAAAGGTTTTTCTTAATTTACTAACAAGGGACAACCCTATTCAACCCTTCAGATTGTTAATAGTGTGAGCTCCACATACCTCACTATGCATCAACTAAGAACACATTCGGTGGCGACCGTCGGTTTAATTTGAAAACAATTAATTTGTGTTACACAGAAAACTCGCTTTTTAAAATTTTCTTTGCAATTTTCCCTTCGATGTTACGTTGACAAAGAGTTCAATTTCAAAGACATTTTTTGCCATCTGTTGCATTTACTATGTATTTTTATATTTGTATTACAAAATGTACAATAAATATACAAATGACTGTATAAAAAGAAAAAGAACAGAAAGATTTATTATTATTTTTCTTAGGAACGACGACTTGATGAAGGATGCTGGAAGACGCTGAATTCTCGGTGATTAGTCGTAGTAGAAATGTTAAGAGCCTTTATGTAGCAATGGATGTCCTGAGGCTGAAACAAAGACAAATTCAATATCCTTACATAGTTTACTATTTCAGTTTAATCTGTAGCGACCAAAATGTTAATATTTTTATTTATTTTATTATCCATGATAAATTTAACCCCGGCTCTACCTAGCTGGGTAATTTAAAAGTATACAGAATATTTATTAGATAGATTTCCTGAGCCGCATACATTTCTAAGTACTAACAGAATTAGACTACAGTTTCAGGCACTTAATATTACATAAATAGTCACAGTATTCATAAGCAATAACTAAACTTAGTCTAAAGGCAAACTAACTCAAACTGTTTTAATAGCTGTTACATAAACAGTGGTGACACATTTGAATTAAAGTTGTTAGCTTTATTAATCGTATTCAGGCTCAGGATAGACTAAAACTTTAATATATTACGACTTAGAGATAAGCCCTTGAAACGTCTTGAACTAAATTCCCTCATTCGATGATTTATTTTACTTGGCATAATATTTGTCTCAGTGCCTAATTAGTTTAGTGGTTATGTCTAGATGATTGAGAGTTTCTTGGTTCGAATCCTTGAAAGTGTTATTGTAATTTTCCTTATTAAAACATATTTACTGTCATAGTTCACCATAATAATGTACTATATCCAAATTGATACAAGAACCGATCAACTAAACTTAAAGATTACACTACACTTAAAGATTAAAGATGACAAAAGGTACAGAGAGAAAATTTCGGTCACTTTCACAGTTTCACTTTTCCTCATAATTTCAACTGCTGAAAATTTTATTTTTCTAAATAATATTTACTATTACAGTATAGATATTATATTATATTATCTGTGCTGTTACTGTTCTGTGATCCTAAATAAAAGTCAATGGATCTAAAACGTATATAAAAATACTTTTATCACAATAAAAACATACCTCTACTCATTTCATCATAATTTTCAGATAACTCTTAAATTTATTTGTTTAAATTTCAAAATCGTTATTTTGAATAGAGAATATATTTGTCGCAGTCATGTGGCTGAATCTGCTATTTGACTGAATTACTAGATACGTTGTCCCTTCCAAAATTTCCTCCATATTTTGCAGCAGGCCAAAATTAAACATCCCTTACACCACGAGATGTGTTCAGCCACAGACTAAATTTATTTACACTGTGGTTCAAACATTGTATATATTATTATCTGTATAGTAACGTAGAATAGCATCTCATTTCGTTTGGAAATAAATAATAAAACAAACACATGGTAGGAATTATATTATATATTTAAACTGGAAGTCCTTACATAATATTATTATTTCCTGAAATATTAGTGCAATAAGGTGGTTGCAAACTTACGTTATTTTGTTTTATTTTATAAAGATAATAATATCATTAAAAATATATTGTTAAATAACATAACTTTGCAACGATCGATAAGATATAATAATTAGTAGTTTCTTTCGATAACCTTAAAGCTAAAAACAACAGTACCAAACAGGAACCACCAATGTAAACGTTGTGTTTATCTATACTAATATTATAAAGAGGAAAAGTTTGTAAGTATGTATGTATGTATGTATGTATGGTTTTCACGCATAAACTACTGGACCGATTTCAAAAATTCTTTCACCATTAGAAAGCTGCATCTTTACTGAGCAACATAGGCTATATTGCATTTTCAAAACAATTAGAGATCCTTACCAAAAATGCAATAATGTAACCCAAGGTGTAAAAAAATCCTCAATAAAACTTTTGTCATCGCGTGCGCTGCGGAATCTGTTGAAGATAGAACAAAAAAATGTTCTACGGTATTATAGAATGGATCAATATCTACAAGAAAGTCCGCGATACCATATGTCCATCTTCAGTAGTTATGTTACTACAACAACTTTTTTACGTTTTCAAAGTAAATAGAAGTGCCGACAGTAATCAAACCATGTTATCCTTACACATATATTAATCCTTATCCCATTAAATGATGTTTTATTATAGACTGTTTCAATACCAGCAAAATACTTTTTAAATGAAAAGAATTGGATATTCCATTCAAAAGATATAACGAATTTTTAAAAGTGTCAATCTACAGAAAATAGCGTGCGGGGGTCACGGAGGAATTCTACCAATATGCGTCTTGACTCTTGACGGAACACAGTGGGGTTTTGGTCGGTAGGAATCCGACATAACCCACGGCCCCTCCCTCGGAGGCCGTGGGTATCTATGAAAGATTTCCCCACTAAAACAAAAAAAGGCCGTAGTGCGGGACGGGGTAAAGGTGATTTTCATGTGATTAAAAATTAAACCTATAGTCCGACCTATAGTAGACTTTTCACTGTAACGATATCGCTATCTATGCGGGTGAAACCGCAGGGCATTGCTAGTTAGTATTAATAACTAGCTGTGTCCAGCGTATTTACCCGCATTGCTCCACTCCTATTGGTCTTAGCGTGATGATAAATAGCCTTCCTCGATAAATGGGCTATCTAACACCGAAAGAATTTTTCAAATCGGACCAGTAATTCCCGAGATTAGCGCGTTCAAACAAACAAACAAACAAACTCTTCAGCTTTATAATATTATCCGCTCCTATAGGTCTTAGCGTGATGATAATATATAGCCTAGCCTTCCTCGATAAATGTCAGAAGTTTCTGAGATTAGCGCGTTCAAACAAACTCTTCATCTTTATTACATTAGTATAGACTATGCCTAAGTACCTACATCAAAAACATCATCAAATCAATTCACAAAAATCTCAACTCAACACAAAAATACACAATCACTAACCATATGGAAATGAATTCAACTCGCACACATATATTATACACATACATTATGTTGGTTTACACCCATTCTAACCCTTAGGTACCACACTATGTTACGAATGCAAACTAAGGCCTCAACTATTAATTAGCGGTTACTGACTCAGCTGCGATGTTCAAATACGTCTGAACATACAAGAATTTCAAACTATTTTTAATATAAGTTCGTGCTACGCGTTTTAAATATAAGTTTGCCAAAGCGTCACGTTTTGAACTGCGTTTATACAAAGTTATCTGTTGAAAAACATTGAATTAGGACATTATATTATACTTCGCCCGTTTTGACACGGGGGAAAAGCTGTATTAGGTACTCGATAGAGATAGAAATCGACTTTATAGAACTTTCTAATAGTGAAGTAGTTAGGTAGTTTTCAAAATGATAGAATCATTTTCCTGTTCATTTTATTTATTAACATTTTATTGATGTACCTACCTATACAGAAAGATTAAAAATTACAACACAGAGGGTAACAAAGAGGCAAGACACTATGTAATACACAATAGGTAATATTATAATAATCTCTTTATGATATAAGTACAGATCTATTCATTTTTATAATTTACTAAGGTAAAATTCTTCAGACGTGGCAACCCTTAATTTATCCTAAAATCACACCTTTTTGAATTTGAAGGTGTAATAGGTACACGGCACACGCACGAATTGGTGTCCCTTCGTCCATCATACTCACCATGGAATCCTGATATTTCATGAATGTCAAAAAACTGTTCTGAAATAGTGCTAAATAGTGCCCAAAGGAAAAAAATAGTGCTCTTGTACTTGCGAAGTTATAGCCATAGTTCGATGAGTATGCTGGACGAAGGTTTCGCCCAGCATACTCACCTCCGTCCGGAGAATCTGTATACGCTTCAAACATAATTCATACTTCAAAAAATAGTTCCCAAATAGTGCCAAACGGTGCCCAAAAAGAAAAAACAGTGCTCGAATAACTTCGGAGTTACAGGCTTCGTTCAGTGAGTATGCTGGGCGTAGGTTCTACGCCCAGCATACTCACCTCAGTGCGCGAATATCGAACGAGCTATAGGTACAATTTACGTCTCAAAAAATTGTGCTTGAAATAGTGCCCAATATCAGTCCAATTTTTGCTTGACTTTTGACCTAGAAAACCATTAAATTTGATTGTAAACTTCTACATACATTACATTGAGTACCTACAGTCGAATACAATATTATTAACTTTCTTTCTAACAATTTTTGTCTTGTGTAAATTATTAATTGTCTATGTAAGGGAGTATTTACTTTAGAATCGCAATATTATTAATTACACATTATTTTAATAATACTTTATAATAATATGATTAAGCCTTCGCGCGTCGCATGGGACCCCGGTAGCTAGGAACAATGATTTTATATATTTTGTCTAGATCACGGCGCTTGAAGGATTAAGATATCAAATGAAGTAAATCATGCATGAAAAATAAAGTTGCTGTTATTAATGCTTACATTACAACTGACAAAATTATTCAAAATAATCATTTTCCGGATCAAGGACGGTACCACAACGTTTACGGAATTGACCTGTATTCCTCATGTGATAAAGTTCAATATAGTGTGGCAGTAATGGATGCACGTACGGTCAATAGGTATGGGCACAGATTAGAGAATAGTTACTTCGTAACAGATACATCACTCCCATACAAAAGCTAAAATACCTACGCTATATTTACCTACAAAATGCGCCGCAACTCGGCTGCAGTAAGAAATGTACTCTACGAACACGCACCGAGAAGCGAGTTTCCCGCGCACGCCGCGTGATTGCGTCATCAAACGAAAACTTTAGGGTTGTACCGAGCGCGTAAATTAAACACAGAGTTGCTGAAACACTTAATTTTTTATTGTTAATTATATTTGTTACATTATACAATAAAAAAAATGAAATCTTATTGATAGTAGTTGTTTCCTTCGGTTTCACCCGCGTGGACCCGCTATAATATGTGTCTCCTGGATAAAAAGTAGCCTGGTAGGTTTGTGAGTTTCTTTGTTACTGCGTGGCTCGGGGGCTGCTGACTATATGGCTGAGATTTACGGGTTCACGGGTAGAGGGTTCATTCGGGTGAATCTGCGGCCACAAGACCAATACAGATAAAAATTATATGTGCTTTAATTTTATGAAATGTTCAATGTTTTTTTTACCATCGCTGAACTTACGGTTATTCAATTTAACTGTTGTAAAAATTCTGAATCTTATGAATAATTTTAATAATTAATAATCTTTTGGAAATATTATGATATATACAAGGTATGCGATATGGAAACGTGTAAAATACAAGTATAATAAATTGATTATTATAAATGATTGGATTTCATTTGATTCATTTGGTTTGATTCATAGGCAATTGAAAAAAAGACAATGCCTTGTTATTCACTCTTGAACTCCGACACCCGTCCACATCGCAATAACCGGGCATCTTGGTAGCGAGCGCGGGAAACGTGACGCGGGTGCGCAGTCTCGCGTGTGCCAACCAACTGCCGCTTGGGTCGGTACCGACCTACTGTGCGGTAGGCACTTATAGCGCGACCTTGAGCGAGTGACGGAGGCCTGGTATGGGGCTTACGACGCGCGGCGCCCGCGACGCAAATGAATATGTTTATGTTTAAATACTAGATGGCGCTGCCCTAACATCTTACGATTATTAAACAAGACTGATCTGTATTTTGAAGGTGATAAGGGTCCATTTTGTGTCACAAAGCAATCGAAACGAACAAGCGCTTCTCAGTTTCTTTGTTTGTTTACTTCGTCGCACATCATTATAATAACGCCGGCTTTTGAGTTTGACTACATAGTGGGTTGCAAAACCAAACAATGTGTTGGTGATGTCATTATTTACCTATATAAAATTGTGTATCTAGTACGTAATCAATATAGGAGCTGCATCCAAATCAGTAAGTATATTTCAATTTATAATAGTGGCATTTAACTAAATTGATTTTACACTCATTCATTAATTGCACTGTAAAACTAGGTAGCAAGCGAGTTGTTTTTTACAAAACACACAATGCAATGAAGTAATAGACTTCATTTACGCTTAAAGTTTCATTCATTTATTATTATTTATAAAATATATAATAATGCATTTAATCGAAAGTTTTTGACATGTGAGAAAATACCATAATTATTTCCAATAACATGAAGTCTACAATTAGAAAGTTTAATATTTTTGTCCAAAAACATGTGTCGACGACTGTACCCCATTTTACGTTAGTATGTAGAAGTTTACATTAAAATTTAATGGTTTTCTAAGTCAAAAGTCAAGCAAAAATTGGACTGATATTGGGCACTATTTCAAGCACAATTTTTTACTATTTTTTGAAGTATGAATTATGTTTGAAGCGTATACAGATTCTCCGGACGGAGGTGAGTATGCTGGGCGAAACCTTCGTCCAGCATACTCATCGAACTATGGCTATAACTTCGCAAGTACAAGAGCACTATTTTTTTCCTTTGGGCACTATTTAGCACTATTTCAGAACAGTTTTTTGACATTCATGAAATATCAGGATTCCATGGTGAGTATGCTGGACGAAGGGACACACGAATTGAGAGTTTTAGAAGGGATTCATCCTACAATCCCTACATCCCCTATTTTATGAGGTAAATATTACGAGTTTTTCCTAAGCAAGGTTTTATGTTTTTATAAACAGCCGATTCATTAATTTTTGTCCTGTAGATTTTTAATTTGCTATGCATAAAATAACTGTTTTCAGGGCGATTAATTAGATATCTAAATTCTTATACAAATTAAGAAGAAAACAAATACAGCAAATATAAAGTATTGTTATTTTTTATAATTTACGCCAGAACGAGGCTCGGTAATGGATTTTCAATATTTGTATTGACAGACAAACAAAGGGAGCGAATGACCCTCGATTGGCAAGTCGGCGAAATGATGCTGTTTATTTTGTATATTTTACAATATAAATACCTATATCTCATTCGTATGAACCCTTTGGCGGTGAGACTGTTAGGCTATAATTTGGGTACAATTTAATTAGGTACCTACCTACCTATAATTAAATTGTACCCATTAAATAAACGTATTTTTAGTATTCATTTCAAATTTATTATTATCATAATAATACTGTTATAGAAATGAAAATAAAAGTATGGATTTTTTTTTCTTTTTCAACTGCCTACATAATTTCATATATTTTTCTCTTTTTTACCATCTCCCAATGGTTGCCTGGCAGTGATCACTGCATAGTTATAAGGTAAGGTAAGGTAAGGTAAGGTAATAAAAGATATATTATCTACTAGCGGTCCGCCCCGGCTTCGCCCGTGGAACATATTTACGTTTTCTCTACATAAGAACCATCCTCGTACTTCAAGGAATATAATCTATACTTATAATAAATAGAAAATAATTATCGAAATCGGTTCAGCCGTTCACACGTGATGCCGTGACAACGCGAAACGGGTGCAGACCCGCCGCCTTTTTATAGCTCCCGCCGCGAAGCGCGTCGAACGCGGCAACTGATACACAAAAATAATCCTTATGGCATGATTCTGTGTTCACGCGCGATGACTTATAGCGTATTTCATGTATAACTTTGTTGTTTCTACACCGATTTACATGATTCTTTTACTATAACCTGCCCAGGAGTATGAAGAATAATTGTGCCAAATTTGGTTAAAATCCGTCGTGTAGTTTCTGTTTCTATAGCGAATATACAGACAGACAGACAGACAGACAGACAGACAGACAGACAAAAATTTTACTGATTGCATTTTTGGCATCAGTAGCGATCCCTTATCACCCCTTCATAGTTTTTTTTTTAAATATATTTCATGTACAGAATTGGCCTCTCTACAGATTTATTATAAGTATAGATATGCTTTTTAATTATTAAAATTTATTGTTATTGTAGAATCATGTACACAATTGGCGGCCTTATAACTATGCAGTGATCACTGCCAGGCAACCATTGGGAGATGGTAAAAAAGAGAAATATGTATTATTTTAATCATAATACATATGAAATTATGTAGGCAGTTGAAAAAGAAAAAAAAATCCATACTTTTATTTTCATTTCTATAACAGTTTTATTGTGATAATAATAAATTTGAAAGGAATACTAAAAATACGTTAATTTATTTTCACTAATACATCATTATTAAAACAAAGGAATTTTCGAAGAACGGAGGTCGAGACAACCTTTTATCGTTAAATAATGGAAGCTATCTAATTTTAGCAATTTACTTTGTACTAAACTTAAATTATGATTCCCATGTTATATAAGAAGCTTCAAAAAGAGATATCAAAGATAAGTATTTATAAGTAAACAATTTTAAGGGGCTTATATCGATCTATCTTTATAAAGAGTATGTAGAGATAAACTACGATAACATGGCGCGCCCCTCCAAAATTCAAAACGTTTGAAAGTATTTACAATGCACCACTGGTCCGTTGAAAAGTTACATTTGGGGTCGCATTTTTTAGAGGACGCAATTTTATTTTTTTGATGTGTAGGGGGGGTCAGTGTGAAGCTATCACCAAGTTTGTGGAGTCGCCACCCTTGTCCCACGGCCGCCATCTTGAAAATAGCGGTTGAAAGGGTTTTTACGATATATCACTTAAACTATTTATCTGATAATAAAACAATGTTAACATTATTCGTTGCAAATTAAATTCTCTACAACTTAGGTTCAGTAACTTTTTGTCGTAGAACTATAAACAAAAAAGTTATAAGCGAAAATGTTCAGAAATTAGAGATGTTTATATTTTTCAATAAAACTTTTTTTTTATAAGTTTACGAAGAAATTATATCAGACCATTTTTGTAGATTGTTTTTCGTAGAACAACTTTTATTTACAACATTTTTTCATTAAGTAAATAGCCATCCGAAGTGAGTACTATTTTAAGTACTCTTTACTATACAGATTACGATATATTATGTGTGTACTAATAATAATTTGTCACCAGTAATTATTTTATTTTTGTTATAATAATATTTTTAATAATTAATTTTACAATATTATTAATAATTAATTATTGAATCTTTTCCCCACAACCCAGGAGGTAGAGTCTGGAAGTGCGTTTTTTTTTACGTCGAAAAGCAGGGCTGAAATGTTCTGCAGTGTGCTTCCATTGTTGTGGAGTCTGGGAAAAGAGCCAATAGCCAATTTATTATGTATAGTTACTACTGAAAAATAGTACTCACTTCTGAGCGCTGTAAAACCTTAGCTATTGACGTAATGAAAAAATGTTGTATATAAAAGTTGTTCCTCGAAAAACAATCTACAAAAATAGTCTTATATCATTTCTTCGTAAAATGATAAAAAAAAGTTTTATTGAAAAATATAAATAGCTCTAATTTCTGAACATTTTCGCTTATAACTTTTTTATTTATAGTTCTACGACAAAAAGTTACTGAACCTAAGTTGTAGAGAATTTAATTTGCAACAAATAATGTTAAATTTGTTTTATTATCAGATAAATAGTTTAAGAGATATATCGTTAAAACCATTTCAACCGCTATTTTCAAGATGGCGGCCATGGGACAAGGGTGGCGACCCCACAAACTTGGTTTTAGCTTCACACTGACCCCCCCTACACATCAAAAAAATAAAATTGCGTCCTCTAAAAAACTCAAGGTCAGGCCTAAAAAATGTAACATTTCAATGGATCACACCAAGATTCACAACGCATGTAATGAGACGGCCGTCAAACAAAAACAAATCCACGGATTTGTTGCTCGACTAGTCACGCTCTAATCGCTCATTATTATTAGTAATGGCGCTGCACTGACGTAATATTCTATGAAAACGACACGTGCGTTGTCTTGGGCGCTCGGCAACTTATGATTAGTTGACCAACAAATCTGGACGTAAAGTACTAAAGACGAATACGTACAACTACATACAAACTCCTTCGTAAGGATGTCACTACACACATTGAAACAGTAATTTGGAGGGGCGCGCCATGTTATCGTAGTTTATCTCTATATAGGGAAATGGGAATGCTTTATAGTCCAGCTAGCATTCGGACTGCGGCTTCACTCGCGCGCATTTCACATTGTCATTTATCACGTAACATTTTCACTAACCCTTTCTAACTCTGTTGTAAGCGTAACAGAGGCCCTTTTACATTTATATTATACTAGCGGTCCACCCCGGCTTCGCCCGTAGTACATATTTCGCAATAAAAGGTAGCCTATGTTCTTTCTGAGGGTCTAAAGATTATCTGTGCCAAATTTCATCAAAATCGGTCCAGTAGTTTATGAGCCTATTCATTACTATCAAACAAACAAACAAACAAAGTTTTCCTTTTTATAATATTAGCACAGACTAATAATAATATATATTAGTATTATATATACCTATTATTAGGGATTTCAGCATCATTGTGTATTGTGATTTAAGATGTAACGGTCGAAGTTCAGCCACAATAGTCAATTTTGAGGACTATCCAACTGTGAAGGAATTATTCTAATAATTTGAAGTATAAACAAATAAAAAACCCACACAAATCGGAATCAATAAAAGTCTACAATAACCAGAATTCTATTACATTACTCGGTACACAAAACTATACCTTACTCGCTTCGATTTAGAACACAAAAGATTTACTGACATAGAAATGTTTCGAACAGCACAATAGAAAATTTGCCTGTATTTGATACCTAATCCAGCTTTATTTGAATATACCGACCCAAGTTACACGTAGGTACGTGATTCATGAGAGTTTTAGTATTCTTCGAAATTGTTTCCATTGGCATTGTATTGCTTGCTTTTATAGATTTGAGCTGGGTTTTAGGGCCTATTAAGTTGAATACGAGTTTAAAAGCTGTATACGTAATATTGGTTAATACGAATTCATATTCTTTGACGCTTCTCCTCGTACATTAGTATTATATATCTGCTGTGTATTGTACTCAGTATGAACGTAGTCTTCTAACTGACAACAGCCTTCAACCTTAAATTTGATTGCTTGAAAATCATCAATCAATAATATTATGTTTATTAGATTATTACCTAGAAACACACTTAGGCAACGACGATAGAATTTTTTAAATTGGTCCAGTAGCTCCCGAGATTAACAAACTCTTCTTTATACTATTAGTATTTATTATATAAAATTGCCTGAAAATCAGTGGAATTGACAATATTTTGATATTATGACAGGGACGTGCTTTTCCGGTTAAGTTTTGGCTCATGAAATTAGGATCTACCACAAAGCTATTAGCGTCGAAATATTGTCCTGAAATTGGCTGTATTAGGTCCTAGATTTTGAAATAACAATTATAATGTGATGTATGGATAGAACCGTCACTTAACGGACTTTATTTTTCTTTTTTCACGTTAATAAATAAATAAAAAATATATTACAATCTCGTATCGTATGAACAAGAAAAAAATATTTTAAAAATATTAAAATTGATGCAAAAGTCTCGACGAACTTATTACTTTAACTCTCCAATTAATTCAAAAATCTTAATATTCGCACACTTCTACATAACAAACACTACTTGGCATCTATTTATTCATATCTTTATAACAATAATCATTGCCACAAGAAATATATGAAACATTTGCTGGGTAAAGACAAAAATACCAAGCAATTCCACTTTCTAGAGAGATCACAACTTTTATACGACGACCGCTCGATCCGTGGACCTATGTAAATTTTATCGTCGCGGATAAAGTGCCTCGCCAGCTCTAAGGGTTGCCGTTTTATAAATTTCCGCAACGCGTTTTTGGGATGAGTTTCCACTTTTTCCTTGATTTATATTTTAGTATTGCAAACTATATTGAGTTGACTATCTTTCAATGCAAATTAAAATTCAAAAATATTTATCGTGGTCAATGTTTAATTGACAGTCAATAATTGGCTGACTATCTGCCCAATAACAAAGTATAAAATCTTTAGCATAATATGATAAAAATAAATGCCGACTGAGATACCTCTTACCAGATCATTTTCACTCCTTCTGATAACGTCTGATGCTCCAGTTTTGCTATAAATAAAATAAAATTGCTATCCGTATTAGTAACCGATAAAAAAATTTTGTACAGTCTATCTGTTCCATTTAATTCACATTGATAATGTACAGAACTTGTACAAAACATAACAATATAACTCATATTCGAGATAAGTATAACCTAATAGAGAAGATAGAACTCGGCAAATAGTCGTCATTGATTACTGTAAAGGTCAGTTACCATTTGAAAGCATAAAGACTCTTGAATAACGAGAAATCATGGCGTAATTGCAGTCTAAATTCTGAAAAGCAGCCCGACCATTTTCGAGAGGTACCGTTCGAAATACACCCGCAATTGTCAATTAGGCTTCATTAGTTTGTCTGGGTAGGCTAACCCTCTAATGGGAGTTCCGTGTTAGGCTTTTTAAATATTTACTATTCTGGAAATTCAGACTCATACATAAATTCATAATTTTAAATATACCGCTTTTGGAGGTGCATAACGTTCGTTTTAGTATTAAATAATAAATTCGTAATCGCAATATTCTGGTTTTCATATGGATTCGTTTTTAAATAGAATCGTCGAAATAAGTATTTTATATTCTGGCTTCTGGTTTATCTTCCTTAAAGTAAATAAATAAAAATAATTGGGAGAAGGAAAAATAATAACGCTGATCCTTATTGAATCGAATGCTTACATTTTATTTTATTGATGAAAAACGAAAATAGCTTTTCCTGGCAGAGCATTGGTTACAAATCCTTCATAATTTAGCAGCAACATCCTACTAATTCCTAGATACTAATAGGTATTATAAATGCGAAAGTTTGTGAGGATGGATGTATGTGTATGTATTTTCGTTACTCTTTCAAGCTAATACTACTGAACCGATTACAATGAAATTTAGCACACATATAGGATAGGTTTAATCCCGGAAATCCCACGGGAACGGGAACTATGTGGGTTTATCTTTGTTAACGCGGGCGAAGCCGCGGGCAGAAAGCTAGTTTTTCAATAAATATGTAACAGTAGATATTCGTACACGTGTCACGTCAAACAAGACAGAAATTCTGAACCAGAGATTTTTGACCATGCAACTTTAAAATAGAATCCACTACATATCAAATAAATAAAATAGATTACCTATCTCATTCTGGCGTGTACGTGATACGACTGGCTCGCCCAACACAATTCGGTAAAGTAAATTGGAAGGAATTGTAGTTAGTTTGAGGAAAAGGCCCTTCCTTGGAGAACCATTTTTCAAACTAGCTACATCAGTGATTTACCCCTGGCAGCGTGATTGTGGTGTGCTTTATTGTTCTAGAGGATTATGTTCTTTGTTTTGTTTTGATTAAGTGTTATATTAAATTGCATATTTTTAATAGGTAGGTTTACTAAACCTGTTTATCAAGAAATGTGATATTAAATTCGGCATTATTAAAAATAACATAACCTCTCTTTAAAAACTTACTGTGATTTTAAATTTTTAACATTCTAAATATGATCCAACCGAACGATAATGATATAATATTGTAACAGCAATATTAAGCTTATTGTATATTTATTATAGATACCTATTTCTATAGATAAGTACCTACATACTTTCACCATTAAAATACAGTAGCTATATCAATACTGCCCTGCAGTTTCACCAGTGGATAAATCACTAGAAAATACAAAACATTTCGAGATTTTTTGTACAAAAATTACTATTACACTGTCAAGTTTCATCAAAATCTACTGAATAACAAGGATCCATTAATCAAATTCCCTTTTTATATGCCTATGTTTACTTAAGAAAATATACATGGTGTTTTTTTAATATAAAAAGGATGTCTCCATTTCAACAAGCCATAACGCGACCGCATCTCTTGCTCTTTCTTATCTTTTCAATTTACGTAATGCAGTTTTCTAAAATATTACGTGCAAATCGCGGCAAGGATCAAAGGTAATGCTATCAAAGCAGATAAGGAACCATGGATCTTGGGTTGACTAGATATGACCGCGGGCAACAGAACTATGATGCCTTGGTAAGTGAGCACCACTGCCCTTGAATATACCTCTGCAAATGCGTTGCCCGCTTTCAAGTGATACAGAAGGAAAGGAAAGACGATGGGAATAAAGTATCGGTAATCTTGGGATTCGCAAGTATAAACTAACACTTGAAAGCTTATTTAGAAAGATCTTGTTCAACTGCTATTAATTGTCGAATTATTGGTGCTAAATAATAAATGTTTCTCCGGTTGTTATAACTTCGAATTAACAAAAATTGTTTCTGTTAATGTTTCAATTCTCTAATTTGTGTTCTATGCACTGGTAATTTAGCTAATTTGCACCAGCTTGCTTGTTATAAAATGTTTGATTTATTGATGTTTTTAAATAAAATGACCTTTTTTTATGCCACATGGCCTGCTGTATCCAGAACTATAATTCCTTGATAGCAACGGTTCGATGCAATGATTCGTTTTACCCCACGATTCTAGAGACTATAAAAGTAAATTGAAAATGTGTTGGAGGGTGATTTCTTCACCTGATAATCTATTGCTAATCCGGTAGATATATACCAACTTACATTTTCTCGAGACCTGAAGTTTTGTGAAAATCTGCGTTTAAAGGTAGGTAAAGTTTATCCATGGTTCCTTCGTAAATTTAAATTTTTTCTCATTTATTATCAAAATTAATGAAATTTGACGCTTCTATACACTCAGGTATTATTAAAAATTTGTATCCTAACAACTCATGTAGAAACAGAAATTATTTTCAGTAACTTATTTTTCATATAAAATTATCATAGAATTATATTACATAGATACATAAATTCTATCTATTATTAATGTTATAAATGAATATATATGTATAATAAATATTTAATTGTGAAATTAAGTACATATTTCAATCCTTCTGTTTGATTATAATTAATTAAAACTGAAACAACAATTTATGATATTCATTAAAAGCTTTAATCATTCTGAATCGCGTTAAGTTATTACAACTAGTTAAAACACGTGGATTCTCTTGAATAAATCCTGTTGCATTAAATAATCTGTATAATTGTTAAAGTAGTTTTTTTTTTATAAAATTGTCAAATTAGTGAAATATGAAATATAGTTCAAGAGAAATGTGAAAAGCAATATTTTCATATTATTTTCGTTATTTCACTAGTTTTGAGTTTAGTTACAAAACAGACAATTTATTTATTTATTTACAATCAAATCTCTTCCATAAATTTCGACAAAGACCACACAGTTACATAGGAAAATATGAAACTTATCTCAATGCAGACAATACAGTTACGTCGAACAAAAGCCGACTCTTACCCGAGCACCCGCCAGCCGCCTTATCAGTTTCTACCTCAATATTGTAATTAGGGCGGGCAATAAAACTTTGACAATTAAATGTGACTCAGTGGAGCCGCGATAAGATGTCCTTACTGGGGCACTTTGCCCATTAACGGGTGCCCCAAGCTTGGAGCTCAAACGGATTCCTATATGGATGCGAATGCAGCATAGTTGGGGCCCCAAATATTCATGTTTTCTACCGTTCAATGTTCTGTTTCTTTATATTGATTATAAATTGCTAATATTTTAACTAGAACCGATATGTTCCATTTTACCGGTATTATGTATTAAAAATATAGAACAGATTCAAGACGGCGATCATTAAAATATCACTAGTTTATAAGGATCAGTTTCACCGCTTGCCGATAATGTTTAAGATAGTCTAATTAAAACTATTTGAAGTACATTTTCATACATTATATAAAATTTTAATTGACAGATAATTTATTCTGAACTGTGAACACATCCAGAAGCTGTGAAACTATTAATCTTTCATTATTTATCAAAAGGTTGTAAGATTTTAGTCTTAAAACAAGTTCAAATCTACTACTGTTTAATTTTAAAATTTTTATTAACATTCCAGTACATGAAACTATACTGCAAAATATATTTATATCCTTTTTTCCGCAGATTACAATGTTGCATACATTACCACGTGAGCCCAAGGATACATTACCGCGTGTGGCCCCACAAGACCGAAGTACGTCCCTGCATATAGCTTCAGCTAGAAATACTCTTGACATTAGAGTATTACTGCGGCTTTGAGAAGCTCCCTGACCGTTTGTGCGATACGATTCTGAAGCCTCATTGCTGAAATGGAATCGAAATAGTGGCTTTTACTCTTTGAATTATGTGAACTTGGATTTAATTAGAGCGGTTTGTGATTGTGCCTTTGTATGTATAGTGATAATAGTTTTGATTTTGATTAAATAAGATTGAAAGTCTACAACTAGCTGTTATTTTTTATTTCAATAACATGTATCATAGTTTATTGTAGAAATTAAGCTAACCTATGTTACCACAAATGTCCTGCTCGATGAACTTTAGAATTATTCTTGTAAACCAGCGAAATAACTACCCAAAAATAAACTAAGATACTACCCTTCTAAGCTCTTAATCATATTAAGTCTATTACAGTGTATTTAAGACGCAATTCATTCATTACATCCTTCATTAGTTGTAAATTCATTAACCTCAACAGAAAATGCTCCGTAAAATCCACACGGGAAAATACAGCTTTTGCTCTTTTGAAATCGTTACAATTTAATGCTCAAAGAACACGTACAAACTTAATTAACACAATTAAAGTCGCCATTTTTATAAGCTCCTTAAACATTTCCAACATTAGTTATAATTGGCAAAACTTCTTGCGACGGCTGCGAACCGCCAACTTTTACTTATGCTTCTATAATTGCTTTTATTACTTTTCTACCACTATTAAACCGTCGTTCTGCGAGATATATTACGCTTCTTAATAGCATCGTTTTCCTTCCGAATGTTTATTAAGAAGGACAGCGGGGAGACGCACTTGACTTGCGGGAAGATTGGTGAAATAGATACCAATTATGTAATATGTACTTACTTACTTACCAACATAGTTACGAATACAACGTAAATGCTTTGTATTGCGTGCTGATATGTACTCGCAGTATCATTCACACGATTATTCAAAATAAATGTAGGCCAAGAAAGGCCAAGATACGAGCCATACCACAGATTAATTGATAGTTACTGAAACTGTAAGAATTTTGTCTTCGTTTCATAATGAAATCTTATTTATTATTATTTGTCGTTGTCGTCGGTCCAATTATTATTTGTCGTATTTATTTACCCTTAATACCTACAATGATACAATGTATCATCACAAATTATAAAGATTATCTACCTAATTACATAAGTTACTTATTACTAAGCAACTAATTTTAAAATGGATAACTCTATGGTATTTTCATCAAGAAAATATGTAAGAAATACTAAATTATATCTACCAATATAAGAAAAACTGTTGGATATTAACACGTTCGCTGCGAAACAGGGCTTGAAACACCCTGTCCGTGTCTCGTCGTTATAGCGGTAGGAAAAAACTTAAACTTCTCTGTCGTGCGGGAGGCATAACTTCCATCTGGTTCAGTGTAGGAAAGTGATATCTATATATCTGAGATGTGCTATTGATTCCTAGTTCAATGGTATACCGACCTTAATACCGGGTTTCTTAGACCTCGTGCCGCACTGAACAAATAAAAATTCGGAACGAGGTTGCGAACACCTCGTACCACCGCGCACCTCGTACCGCACCTTAAGCTAGCTTCACGCGGTTAGTGTTGTGCAACGCATTCGAGACTATTTGTGGAACAACTTATTGAAGCTTTTACAAAGAAGGACCTGAATGTGGATACAGGTAATTTTCAAACATCCTAACTACTCGTTATAATAAATATCGTTAATAGAAACGTGAATGTGACATGTTGAGTAACTTTCTACAAATAGGTTAATAATCATGATTACTATTAGTGTGTTTGTTCATTGAATCAACTAGCGGCAAATCCAAAACACCCGGCAATCGGTGTATGGCTCATCAAAATTTAACTCTTGCCTAAGTCAACAAGCCAACAAACAAGGCACATCATCTCTTAAAGGGATCAAAGAAGAGGAGATGTGTGACGAAAAACTCCGCACCTTCTTAACAAGTCGTAAGGCCGACAAAAAAGTAAAGGAAATTCTCACAGAATGCACTGGTTGCAAACAATATTCTGGTTTGGCCTGTTTTAATAAAAAACATCCATAAGTTTGATAAATAAATACAATTAAATAAAATCGATATTTCTTTTCCCATCACTAAATTATATGAAAAACTGCTATTGTTCAGTGCGGTATGGGGTACATCAGACCCCACATTTTATTTTACCCATAGAATCTAAACTAACTAATCTAACCACGGGCGGCGGTAGATTTAGGTTAATGAACTCATTGTTAATAATAATCACGACAAAAGCCGCACACTTTGTCTTATTTGGCGCCAAAAAAGGATTTTGGTCTCCTACGGGCGGTGGGGTTTAATATGCCTCGTGCCGCCACAATCTCTGGTATAGGACAAGGTTTAAAACGACCCGTAACGCAGTAATGGAAAGTACAGATATATCTGTGCCGCAGCGAACGTGTTAAACGAAGTAGCTAATACCTTATTTTCTCTAACATATTGCTCTATTTTACAAACTTGGACTAAGAAAATACAAATATTTCGCTCAAGGCGAATTGCGCCTCAATTATCTTGCTACTAGCTGATCTTCCATAACCTATAAATTTAGCCAGGTAGCCAATAGGTAATTGTATATCGTTTGTGCAGTATTAATTCTCTTATTAACTACGTATAGTGTATTAGGTTTACAATTACACAATAAGTGAGGGTTTGAATAATTCTTCTAATAGTAGATATTTGACATTTTCGTCTATATTTAAAACAGACCAGATAATTCTGAATTAATAAGGATCCCGTATAGGTCCAAAATGTTTCGACATAACTTTGTATAAAAGTTTCCCATTTCCTACTCATTCGTAAAACTAATTTGACAATAGCAGTAACTACATATTAATTATTGTGTGTATTATCTGTGATTTAAAGATTTTCTATGTGATGAAACTAATTTTGATCCGTCTCCTACAAAGCTACTAATATAAAAATATATAAAAAAACAGATAACACGCTCAAAGCAATAATTCTAAAGCAAAGGAAATTATCTCGCTACCATATAATTCCTACGAAATAATCCCCCTGTCTCCGAGTTAAGGACACGCTAGCGAAAATACGACGGCAATTTTCCTGCATTTATAGAAAAATGGCTGTCGCTTAGCATTACGCATGGCCGACTAGAGTATATCACAACTTGAAGGATGAGCACATTTGTTAAACGGAGTTAGTTTTGTTTTATTTATTATGCCTCGTATGCTATAATTAATAGCCTCTAGTTTCGTATGTGCAGCGTTGTTTGGAACATTTTTAAGACTACACTAAAATGCTTTATTGTATACTATACAATAAAGCATTTGACTCCTATATTGTCAGATTGTTTTCAACACGCCTTTAATGGCTTCACCTGTTTGTTAGTGTGTTCGTATGAAGCCAACTTTTTAAGACTCAGATTTTGTCCCGACATACATAATACCTTATGTAAATCGAACTTTCTACACTGTTATAGGATGGATGATAATACAATAATTTGATGAGATGTATTTTTAAGCTATTGCATAGCTCCTATCGCGGGCCTTGAGCGCGGGGACCGAATCCAGAAATTCCGTAACGAAAAAATTTCACGCTCCCCACTCCGACGGGCATGGAGGTGTGAGGCAGTCCCCGAGTGCCACACGTCTTTTTTTATGCTATAGTTTTTATTTACCTATCCTAGCCTACAATAATAGGTACATACCGCATACTGTCAAATCCTGAAATTACTTTTATTGTTTCGGCTAATCCTAACTAAATTATATTCATAAAGTTCCACAAGAACGTTATACATTATTAACGACTTTTCAAACATCATATTAAAACTCGTTTTCCCCCAAATTTATGAATAAAGAACATTTGAAAAATTGAATTCGCGGCTCTAATTTAGAAGCGACGCGACGTTGTGAACCGTATCTAGAGTGATTACGTAGACGGTATTTACAGAGAGGGTAGCATGGTAGGCTTGATTAGTTTTTAAATATTTCAAAGGCACACACACAAATTGTATACCGTGTATTAACGTACACGTTTAATGAAGGCAAATTAAAAAGGGTACACGTTTGTTTAAGACGTGATAGATAAAATGTAAATTCGTGTTAATGACGAGATATATTTTGTTATTTAGATAAATGAAAATATTTGTTTTAGCACGACTTACCTTATTTTAATAGGCCGGACACGTCTGTGTGCCCACATTTTGTTTGTAAAATGTTTAGTTCTATGTAGGTATAGTATACCTGTCAAATTCCTATAACTTTAAAACAATAGATTAGTAGCAGATATTATTAGCAATACCTTGTAGTACACGTACCTACACCTTCTACAAAAGTCCACTGTAAAGAATATCTTTAAAAAGAGATCTAAAAATTGTATTAGAATTACGAACAGTGAATAGTACTGTTACAAAACAACATTCAAGAAATAGAAAGGTAGTTAAATGGAATTGATAAAAAACATAAAAGTTACATACATGAGTTTGTAAACCCGATCGCTATTGGAGCAAGATAATCCTGCCGATTGGTAGTACGCCAGGACCTCCATCCAACTGGCTTCCCGCCAGATCAAATGAGCTTAGTGATGTACATAGGTACGCATGTTGCCAGTTTTAAAAATCGAATATTTTCTTTCAAAATTTAAACGATATCGCCAATCTCTGTTATTATATTGTCTATATAGACTACAGATATTATATAAACATTAAGACAAAGTGTGCCAAAATAAATATGTCGAACGGTTATTGCATTACTGCTGAAATTAAAGCATTCCTGAGCATTCTGATATCCTGTTTATTTTCCAATTACTTACAACATACCTAATATTTTTCTAGTATGTGCTACTTATAATAAAAAAATTAATTACTTACTTTATTACTAATCTAGATAGCGTTAATCTAAAAAAATATATTTATCAATTTGGTCACATCATTTCGAAAACTTTTTTTAATAAAAATAAACCTCCTAAGTAGTAATCCTCCAGTACATAATTATAGACAAAGAACATCACTACCCCGTTGTATTCTCGTGGAGATCAATGCTAACGCGGCTAAAAGCCTGTTACGGCGTCAAATAAACGGCTGCGCACGTATTATCGTTCCGAATAAAACTGACAGTGTAATTATTTAGTTGCTTGTTGTAATTTAATTGTATCCCCTCCGCAGTGGAGGAACCACACTGTGGCAGGTGTAAACTTTTGCGGATCTGTGACGGTGCCACAATGTGGTTACTACGTGACCAAATACAAATCGTCTCTAAAATCTTATTAAAAATCATTCTAGTTCCCTCTAACTTACCGTGGTATATACAGAATAGAAAGAGCTACCTATAGAATCACATGACACTTGCCTATTTGGTCGGTTTACTAACGGTTTTTATGCTGTCAAAAACACGGCACTTCAGTCCACTAACTTTTGAACATGTTTTGTAGAAAAAATATGTACTCATGGTGTATGAGATTTTTAGCTTATTAGGAATATATGTAAGGTTTCATAATTAAACTAAAAGTCGTTTGAAAAATGTTTCATTTTTATAAAATAATCAAAAAATCAAAATATAATAAGTTTTCTAGTACTTTTCATATAAAAAAATAGAGAAATCGCGATTAAAAAGCACAAGTGTGCTTCACCCGGATCTGTCTGTGGATGAACCATAGTGTGGCCTCACAGATGCGCCTATTCCACGATGGCCGCGCTACACTGGCGAGGGGGTATTGTCTTACATAAAGGCGTACGTATGTACCTTCATATATTATATACCTATATTGAAGTATTACGCGTAATAATCGATCTAGCTTCGCCCGCACTAAACGTTAACAAATTATTTACTATCTATCATATAGACATATAGTATCTATTTATCTTTCTATCATATAGTAGATAACGTTACGCAGTTTTATAGATCTAAGCATACAGGGACAGGCAGACAGATAAGTTGATTTTGTTTTATACTATGGCACTTATGATTAAGCTTTCGATTTCGATTTTATCTAATAAGTCTAAAAATAAACTATTTTTTTCATTTGTATGTTATTGATCGTAGCTTAGCTGTTCATAAGATAAGCGTATTCAACTAAAAAATACTTAGACTTTAGAAAGCAAAAAAAATTACATTAAAAATGTTTCATTTGGTTCGAACAGTTTATAAAAGTTTTAACTTTAACCGAAACTACTTTTAGAGATCTGCCACTCAAATGCTTTGTATCCACAACGTCAAAATAGTGACTAGAAAAAAAAACATTTTCGCGGTATTTTGAATGTCAATCTGTCACTGAAGTAAACTTTGTGAAAATTTTAAACTGTGAATTTAAATCAATATAAGGTTTTTGTTAAGATTTAAGAAGTGTTTTACATTCTTTCTGATATTGATAAGGGATTACAGTACTTAGAAAATGAGTTCCTTACTGTCTGCTGAACTTTCTGCAACATGCAATGCACTTGGAACTTTTAATAAAAAGACTTTAAAATACATGATAGATGACTTTACACTAAACACAGTCAAAGATTTAATAAGATACATAAGAAGGGATGGTGAGGATCACGAAATTCGAAGGCATTTAGGACAGACTAAAGTTTTACAAAGTGACTTGCTACCCATGTTAGTTGACCATTGGGAAAACAATGAACTTTTTGATGTAACTCTAAGGTAAGTAAACAATACAATTTGAAATAATTTTAATACAGCGCACGCGCACGTTATGGATATATGGTGCTTGCTATAGGTACCCCTAAATCATTGTCCCAATATGAATTCTAGTAAGTAATTAATTTATCTGCTATGATAAATACAATCAATCCTACAAAAATCTAAACCTAAGAAAGGACAAGCATTGCAAATATTATGATACTAATATTTTTCAGGTTAATCGTTAACTTAACAAACCCAGCGCTATTACTGTTCAGAGAAGAAGTGCCAGTAGAAAGAACAGCTCGTCACAATTATTTGCAAATTCTATCCCACCTGCAGTCTTATAAAGAAGAAGCGTTTAGCAAAGTTGAAAATTGGCAGGTGTTCGCTAAAAAACTGACTAAAATACTGGAAATTGTATGTATTTATTAGTGTTTTATTTCAATTAGAATCATTGATTTTAATTTAAAAGTTATATTACAGATAAAACAGGGAAAATTGAACACAATTTAACTCTACCTTATAGTTGTCGACAAGTAACTTGGCCACTTTTCAATGTAGTAGGGGAAGCTTGTGCATTTAAAAATGTACTAAAAATTGTTGCGAAAACTTCCCCCACGACACTACTTTTTTGCCAAGAAGTTTGCCGAGCGCTATACTTTTAACTGTTAACTTTATCTCACAATTTTAGTAACTTACGAGTTTCTACCAATTACCTTTTCAATTACAAAACTTTCGTTGTGAATGACCTTTATCAATATTTTTAATAGGATTGGTCTGAACGAGATGAAGACACTGGTCTAGTAATAGAAAGGATATTAATTTTAATAAGGAATGTATTACATGTACCTGCCGATCTGGACGAAGAGCGGAGACCAGATAATGATGCTAGTATTCATGATCAGGTATTCAATTTTATCATTATTTTTCACTTTAAACTGGACTTCATAGTTATTATTTTGCATCAAAAAATAATGAGTCTCTTGCAAGTGAAATTAGTAATTAGTAAGTACATTTCTTTCACCAATTCTACTTAGTTTTGGTAGTTTAGTGAAGTAAATGAACTGTTCTTCTAATATTATCTATACTTAATATTATAAAGCTGAAGAGTTTGTTTATTTGAATGTGCTAATCTCAGGATGGTCCGAATGGTCCGATTTGCAAAATTCTTTCGGAGTTAGATAGCCTATTTATTGAGGAAGGCTATAGGTTATATTATATCATTACGCTAAGACCTACAGAAGCGTAGCCACACGGGTGAAACCGCGAAGCGCAGCTATTGTATAATATTCTAAAACAGTCCCATCTAGAAATAACAATACTGTAATATTATTTTATTTTAAGGTACTCTGGGCATTAAACCAATCAGGAATCCTAGACATAATTCTCTACATGTCGTCAGAAAACGAGAAACAATACTTCATGCACATACTAGAGATAATCACCCACTTGCTTCGAGAACAGAACCCGACAAGTTTAGCTGATGCTGCGTTACAGAGAAGTGTGGATGAGAAATTGAGGGATGAACAGGAATTACTGACGATTAGAATGTCGGAAACGAAAGAGAGAGTTAATAAAGTTAGGCAGTATTCTTCGACCAGGTATCCATACTAATATTATAAATGCGAAAGTAACTCTGTCTGTCTGTCTGTTACTCAATCACGCCGAAACTACTGAACCAATTTTCATAAAATTTGGTATGGAGATATTTTGATACCCGAGAAAGGACATAGGCTATTTTTTATCCCGGGAAAATGACTCAATCCCGGAAATCCCAGGGGAACGGGAACTATGTATACGGGTCTTTCTTTGACTGCGCGGGCGAAGCCGCGGGCGGAAACCTAGTTTGAAATAATTGATTTTAATTTGTAATTTTTGAAGATAAAGTTTCTGTAGAACCGTTGAGAGTAAATGTCAAGGTCGCGTCATGCAATACTGTGAAAAGTAGAGCGTTGATTTTGGTATCTTAATCTTGTCAAATAAGTTTCACTTCTGACACGTCTCAGCACACACGCTTTTTCTTTTTGTTTTAATCTTATTTAATTATATCAGTAATTACACTGATTGAAGGAAAAAATATTAATAAGTGTGTCTCATATTTTGCATTCAAAACAATAGACATTTACTGTGTACATTTTGATATAGACTTGCTGTGATTGGCAAGTATGGCCAATAGTTATTATTTTTAAATAAAATACTTTCCACAAGATATTTTTTTTATTATTTTGACATTGTTTAATAATTATAAAGGACAAATACTTATAATACAAACGTGTGCATGTGTTAAATTACATGTATGAACATTTATGGTTATCAATTACAATTTACAGTTATATTTTTGTATTAAATTAAAAATACAAGTATTAAAATAAATTTTCAATATAATATTCTTATTAGGCACTCAAGATTTGGAGGGACCTACGTCATACAAAACATGAAATCAATATCAGAAAATGAGCTAATATGTTTGAAGCCTCTGAACAAAATATCAAACTTAGATTTCAATGGAAGTAAGAAATCTAAATTGGTGAGACCTAAAAACAGGAGGCCTGAAGAGAGTGGTGTTATGGAAAGACGATCGCCTTTTGCTGTTAGGTAAGTTTATTAAAAAAGTATTTTTATTTATTTTTATTTACACTGAAGTTGTGTTAATTTTTAAAGTGAAACTTTTATTACATCGTCTCAAACTGTTTGGTCTGTGTAGCGCATGTCACGTGTATCGCGGCTGCCGAGTAGGTATACCTACTCGGCAGCCGACTGACACGCGACATGCGCTACACAAAGCAGTGTTCGGAACCGTTCGAACAGTTTCACTTTTACCGTGGTTTCATAAAACCACACAACATTTTTTAAATAGTAGAAAACTATCATACAATCTGCATGTATTTGGTTCTTAAAATCAGTCAATATTAACTTTGTCTTTTTTTTTCATGTAATAAAATTCACGAAAAATTTCTTATAACAAAATAAATTTAAGGATTTTTCCCAAATGTTTTAAATATTTTTAAGCGGGTTGTTTTTATTTTCCGACACATGAATTGCACAAAAAAAATCATTAAAAAAATACATTACATTGCTATATTTTGTCAAAATTGCATAGTGAATATTTGTAATAATTACATGATTGTTTATTGTAAATAATAGTGTGCCAAAAATATTATAAGTATATTGTCATCCTTTTTCCAGATTATTCCTCAAAGAGTTTTGCATAGAATTCCTAAACAGTTCTTACAACCCGCTAATGCACTATGTTAAAGATGTGCTAGTTAGAGCCAAAGCTCAGCAGAACGATGAATCTTATTTCTTGTGGGCAATGAGGTTTTTTATGGAGTTCAATAGAGGACACAAGTTTGATGTCGCTTTGGTTAGGTGAGTTATTTTAATAATTTTTTCATTTTAGGCTTGTTTTAGGTAATTTTTGTGGTTAAAAGTTGTTGTTTTAGCAATTTTTTTTGGCATAATTTTTGTGTTCAATTTTTTTTTCTGCTGAATAACTATATTATCATATTTGGAACTAAATAGACTATTTACATTTTTTAAATCTTATTTGTTAAAAGTTACTCAATTAAGTGTTGAAGCTTTATTACTTTTGAAATGATATTGAAACTTTATCATCAAACCAAATCGGTCTAGCAAATTAATTATTAGTTCGGTCACATTTTCGTGTACAAAAAAATTGTATATTGAAAAATATTTTTCCCATTGCCAATCTTTTTTTTTTGCATTTTTTACGTTCACAAATATTTTTTCAGTGAAACAATGTCAGTGCCTATGTTTCACTACGTCCAGCAGCAAATGGAGAAATATTACGACATGATACGAGTTGAGAAGAAGAAATATCACGCCTGGGTTCGGAGACTGCATTTAGCGTTGAAGTGTTACAAGGTATGTATTTATTGACGTATCTAATACTAGCTGTTCCGCGCGGTTTCACCCCTGTGGCTCCACTCTTGCTGGTCATAGCCTATAGCCTTCCTCAATAAATGAGCTATCTAAAACCGAAAGAATTTTTCAAATCGGACCAGTAGTTCCCAAGATTTGCGCGTTCAAACAAAAAAACTCTTCATTATAATATTATAATATTAGTATAGATTATGTTTATCTGCTTGAAAATCTTAAAAATGGTTTTTGTAAAATTCAGATTATAAATGTAAGACACGTGAAGATTTGGTAAAATAATTTAATTCATAATATTGCAAAAAACAAATTGAAATACGAATTGTACCCACTTCAATAGTGTTTAAATGAGTATATTTATTAAAAATGCTATTAGAAACATTAGCTAGATTTTTTTAACATTTTTTGTATTGAGTACATAATTATTTTTCTACAAATTGAATATGGTTTCAAAATTTGTTTTCTGGCTAATGTGAAACATATTTCCGGCAAAATAGAGAATAATATAATTCGCTTTTTTTTTTTCATGTTTATCTTCAATTCACAGGAACTACTAAACACGCTTCTAGTAATGGACAAGTGTGATAGTGCCAATGTGAAGGAATCAGCCAAAGTGATAAAAAGCAATGTTTTCTATGTTTTGGAGTATAGAGAGTTCGTGTTGGCGACCATTTTGAATTATGATGATAATAAAATGCCGAGGTAGGTATTTTTTGTGTTTTTAAGGTTGTTTAATGCATGTTTTTGCCTAATACCTAAGTATTATAGTAAAGGGTAATATGTACTCAAATATTTTACCTGTTTGTAGGCAAATTTTTATGATTTCTAACTTTTTCAAGATTTTTATAAGGTTTTCAATTTTTTTATTTTAGTATTGTGTAAATACAAAATTAGTGAGATGGGAAATCGGTTACTTTTTTAATATTAGACGAACACTTCTATTATTTTATATATAATGTAGATCGAAGGGCTGTTTGTAAAAAAATGGGTGTCGAATCCACAGCCTTAGGTGCTAAAATCCGCAGTGGCCCCACAGTATACTGTATAATCTATTAAATATATTTTGGAAAAAAAAATGTTTTTTTTTCTTGTTTTAGATCATATTTATTGGATTTGGTAGAAACAGTGCACTTATTTTTGAAAATGTTAGAGCATTACTGTAAAAAGACTGGTCTGGTTGTTCAGAAGAAAGTTCGAAGGAAGGCTAAAAGTAAAAGTAAGTATTAAATTGACTTATATTTATTTTAGGGAACATTATTTATTCAAGTTTAATTAAATTCAGAAGAATACCAATTAAAATCTTAATATTTTTTCAATTATAATACATAATATATATTTATTGTATGTAAAATATACAGTTTCATGAAGCGCATGTTGTGTTTTATTGCTACATACTTTAACTAAAATCTAAAATTTTATGAGTAATTTTTATTCTACTTTTTAAGCTACTATTCTTCCATCTTAATAACTCAACCTCATATTAATTCTATTAAACAATACTATAATAATAATAAAAACGCATAAAGAAATAAACACATAAAGAACAGAACAAAACAATTTAAAAATTAACGCAACAAAATCCAATATGGCCGACAAAACGGAGTGTGTTCACGGGCGGCTTGTCAAAGAGACGCTTCCATAAACAATTGCTTATACGGATTAGTATGTGATTTTATTTTAATTTCCATGGGAATGATTTTCATGGAAACAAGGGATGAGTGATATTATCTATAATATAAAAATGAATCGCAAAATTTGTTGGTAAGCGCATAACTCGAGAACGGGTGGACCGATTTCGATAATTCTTTTTTTATTTGCTATAAAACTGTTTTTATTACTTTTTGACGTGACAACGTCTTATAATTCGATAGAGCCGGCTGCACGCACGAAAAAACATGACTCATGCGGCGTTACCTCGCTCTGAGGCGTTCCATGTAAGGCTTGAAGTGCAAGCGAGAGCGCGGAACGAGCGACAAAGAAGCACAATCGGACGTTGTCACGTTCAACTATCGTCAGTAAACCGACTTTACAGACAACCAATTTTTTTTTATTAATTTTTCATACTTATTCTAGAACAAAAGCCCCGCCCAAAGCCCCAAGCCCCCAAACCGGATATCCCGCAATGGGAAGCGGTTCGCGAGCAAATGGCGGTAGTTCTCACTTCGCAAATAGACAACTACCCTCCACCGTTTGACGCGGCGTCTGATACACCGATTGATCAGCAGAAGTGAGTATTTATTTTATAAGAAAAAGACTAACAGATTTTAAATATGATTATTTAATTATATTATGGATTCGGATGTTTCGAACACTTCATAGCAAGCCATAAATATGAATGAATGAGCAAATCTATACTAATATTATAAAGCTGAAGAGTTTGTTTGTTTGTTTGAACGCGCTAACCTTGGGAACTACTTGAAAAATTCTCCGATTTGAAAAATTCTTTCGGTGTTAGATAGCCCATTTATCGAGGAAGGTTATATATAGGCTATATATCATCACCCTAAGACCAACATGAGCGGAGCAATGCGGGTGAAACCGATTATATTCTGCAGTTGTAGACATAGTTTAATATTGTATAGAGACTTGCTATTGCATATATAAGAAAGCAAACATTCATAATAATTATTCGGATATACTGTATTATTATCGTTAAATCGTACTAGAGCATTAAGTCAAATCGGATGAACTGATTTTGATGGACTTCAGTATAGAAGTAAATCAACATTGTAGGAAACAGACAAATAAAATATTAAGAATTAAAATGTTTATGGGTAATGGATTTTCACTCAAGCAATACCATAAATGGAAAGTTAGTTCCAACATACAAACAAAAAATACTTAATTTAACTTAATTATTACCTATACAACATTCTAAATGATATACGCTTATTAAAGAACTACTAACACATAATAAACATTCATAACACACAAAAAAACGCATAATTCAACTATGAGGATAAATTATTTATTTTAATTTTTAACCGACTTCAAAAAAAGGAGCTTATCAATTCGGCTGGTATATTTTTTTATTTTTTATTTGAATGTTTTTGTAACAAGCAATTAAGAAGAGATAATTTGATCATTATTCGTTATACCACAGATAATTAAATAATTACTTTATATTACTTGGTAGAATATAAATAATTTATTTACATGAGAAATATAAATATAATGTATTACTTATCTTGTAAGCGCAATTATATTACCTTTGCTTATTTTATCTTTTTGTTTGTTTTGGCATTTAGAAATGAATGTAGGTTCTTTCTTTAAAAAAAACTATAACTACCTTACTTTAATCAAAATAGATAAGGCATTGTAGATTATAGATATAATATACGAGGGTCTAGTATGGTCTAGATACTAAAAAACTGATATTCTTTATTATAAGAATTTATTTTTTGTAATTATCTTATATATAAAATTCTCGTGTCACAATGTTAGTCTGCATACTCCTCCGAAACGGGTGGACCGATTCTCATGAAATTTTCTGTGCATATCGGGTAAGTCTGAGAATCGGCCAACATCTATTTTTCATATGTACCACGGGCGAAGCCGGGGCGGACCGCTAGTAATAATATATTAGGTAGTTATCAATTAATAAATAGGAACATATTTAGCCTTATACAAACAAAACCATACTTTAAAATACTGTTCTTAACACTATATTTTTCCTTTAAAAAAAGCACACACACTGTCACAATTTTATGTTTAATTGTTGTTCCAAATTAAAACTTGAAAAACACATTTTAAGTGGCAATTCGGGAAACAAGCACGTGTAACTAAAATCTCTCTAATCAAAAAGTTAAATTTTGTACATAGATACATATTTAAATTAACCTTTTATACTTTATTTTCGATGTCCAAAACTTTTTCAACATAAACCAGTTCTACAAGGCCAAATATAGTTAAATTTAGTGTCATTATACATTTATGTCATTATCCGACCTTGTAATTAGGTACGTTGCCTTGAAACTAATACATATTACACATAAATTATCGCCTAATGAGTCTCTCCGTAGCCTCCCAAAACTTCTGGGCCAATTCCACATTCTGTGCTCGACCACTTGGATTCCCTAATTTACATTCAACGTAATATCCACCTGAACAATTTTCTACTTCTGGCGATACTGCCAAATAATTAACAGTCTGAGCTCCTTCCCAAGGAGACCTAAAAAACATAAAATTAATTTTCAACATCAGTTTAAGTGGAGTTATATCAATTTCGTCAACTAAATTGGTGCTAACTGCACCCGGGTGCACGCAGTTAACTGTAACTCCTGTTCCTTGTAACCTTCGCGCCAATTCGATGGTCATTAAATTGATACATAATTTCGTTTTGAAATACGCAAAGATGTTCGAAAATGTGGACATTCTTTCTGGAACTAAGTGAAGTTTTTCTATATCGAAGCTTGGTACCATCTTGTGTGTCATGGAAGATACATTTATAATTCGGCTTGGAGCTGATGTTTTTAATAACGGCAAGAGTAATGAAGTTAGTAGAAACGGTCCAATATAATTGGTTTGCGCTATCAGGGAATATCCGTCTTCAGTCTTTTCGCCAGTTCCCGTAAATGTTCCCGCGTTGTTAATAAGTATGTCCAGTCGTTTCTCTGTTTCGAGTATTCCAGCTGCGAATTTCTCGATCGACGGAAAAGATCCTAGGTTCAAATGTCGATATGTGACATCTGCGTTTTTGAACGTTTCTTTAATTTTGTTAATAGCGTCTATAGCCCTTTGTTCGTTTCTACATGCTAGTATGACTCTGGCTCCCCTTTGAGCCAGGTCTTTAGCGACCTCCAAACCTATGCCACTGTTCGCGCCGGTCACTATAACAACTTTGTTCACTAAATGCACACTGCATTTACAAATACCGCGAGTGACATAGTTATAAATGTATGCCAAAAGGAATATAAAAATGATTATTATTATAGAATAAATCACGATCATCGTAATGACGCGGAAGCTGTGTACAGACTGATATTGAAACATACGAACGCTTTAAAATATTATGAAGGTTTTCTACATCGAAACTACGAATCATGTGTTAAAATGACTTGTGATAATTAAATGAATCTTGTGATTTTATTTAAACAACAAATTTTCGGATTAGAATAATATTTTGTGTATTTATTGTTTGATTAGTAAGTACATAAATTTTATATATCAGTTTTTAAAATGTTAAGTTTACGAAGTATCCGGTTTAAACAGTCTACCTGCTGTTTGACTGATCTATACACAAATTGTATCAAAAAACGTTCACTAGTTTCTATGGGTAAGAGTAGATATCCATCCATTCTTAGAAACGAAGTATTATAACAAAAGTAATCACATTTGTATAACATAATATTGAATGTCCAATAATCAGGGTCAAGGAAGTCTTTATCTTCAAAAACATATAAATATTTAACACTAATAACTTTAATGACGTGCAAAAACCATTTAAAATGGTTATGTGTGTTTTTATAGCATTTTTTGTGATAGTAGTCCGGGATATATCGCCCATTTTTGCAAGTGATTACTATCAAGCTAATTTTTCGTGAGTAGCTTTATTTTGATGAGATGCCCTATAATTTCATGTACGAAACTCGATTGTGGTAGCTTACAGAGGTAACAAGGATAAAAATTTTTGATTTGACGGTTCTCAAATATTTATTACGCAATTTGTAGGACAATATGTCTGTTGAATTATATAAGTATTAAATAAGTGAAAATAAAAAAATCTGCTGGTTAGTAATCATTTATGATGACTTCATTATCGATACACATTGGAAAGGGGGACTCTTTGATCAAACCATAGATTTTGTAGGACAAATATTTTTTCGAATAATTTAGATAATTATCTTGAGATTGAACAAAAAAAAAACATTCAGTTAGTAATTAATATTTGAGAACCATCAAATCAAAACATTTTATCCTTGTTTCCTCTGGTAGCTACCACAATCGAGAGTTTTGTACATTAAATTATTGGGCATCTCATCAAAATAAAGCTACTCACGAAAAATTAGCTTGATAGTAATCACTTGCAAAAATGGGCGATGTATCCCGGACTATAGCGTTGTTTTAACGTTATAATAATTTATGAAGATAGTATTAACGGAATTAAAAAAAAACTTTGATAATAAATTTTTTTGTATTTATTACCTCAGAACTTTCGATTGGGTTAACGGATTTCGATAAATAGGTAAAGTTGATGTGGTATTAAAAAAATTAACTTTACATGTACATAGAATCCCTCTTAAAAATTAGTTTAAAAGTTTTATTTCTTAACAGCCGTACAAATAAACTCGTAATAAATGAAACCTATTATAACGTCGTAATAAGTATTCATACTAATGCTATTTCGTCGTTATTCCGGCTACCACCCTAGTCTGACATAACCGAGTTATAAAATATCTTTTGGTACATTGTGCTGTGTTTTACAAGTTTTAGAAGCAATTTTCAATCTGCATTTGAGATAATATAATGAGAGTAATACGAGAAGTAGAAAAAGTTGAGCAAATTAATAATTTCATTATGTACCTATTGAAATGAAAAATTTTGTATGAAATGTCAAAATATACGAAATTATGAAAAACCCTTTTGATATTTATAATGATTTATTTATTTACGACATGCGCCAAACCATACATACATAAAACTTATTTCTAAACTTATCACAATAATATAAACTTTCGTTGAAAATATAAATCTTCTAAGCCTGGAGTTGTTGTGTATGTGATGTTTTGAGTACCAGTTATTAGGCAACTCTCTATCTCAAGGTGGGTTTATCTTCTGTTCTCCAGTTATTGGATAGCGTTCTCTTTCATTTGCTTGCATATTTAATGATATATTTAAATGATTTCCAATAAATATTTAAAAAATAAATAAACAGAACATCGTATGATGAAACTTCACAACAAATTCGACGAAGTCAAACGAGCGTCAAAATGACAGCACGACAGCACCAAGGCATAACCGTAGACAATTTCAATGTTTTTCATAATTTTATGAATGAATTACTACGTTGCCGCTTCGCGCCTATTGCATAGCGTAAGCATAGTTACATCGACGATATTCCAAATTTATTTGTAAGAAATTATGACATCCTTATTCTTTATTTATTCTTATCATATCTATTCATTGCATAAGGTTTGAATACGCAAGTTTTTATTTGTACGGCTGTAAGAGTTTAATTCAAATACTGACACCAAGATATTTCCAGGGAGGATTGTATGAAGAAAATACAGAAACTGATGCGCGAACATAAATATGAGGACGCTGTTGGCACATTCCGGGCGGCGAGGTATGTTTATATTTTATGTTTGATTATAATATTTAATCGTATGAATTTGAGGGTACTTACATATTATATCCAATCAAATTGCTTCATATTCAATGTTTTAATTATTTTTTATGACTGATCTCGACTTAGATTTCCTAATTTTTGAAGGTGGTACAATTAAAAAAAAAGTTATTTTTCATGTTTTTGGATTGTATTGAAATGCACTATAAGTTAAGTTTTTTTATTATTGTTTTAATATTCCCGTAGAGAAGTATGGCCGGAAGAAGGTATTTTTGGTGTGGAAGGGATTCAAGAACACGAAGAGTTAGATATGCTAGAAACTATCTATAGCACTGACTTGGGAGTTGAAATTACAGGTAATAAATTAATCGAGTATAATTATAAACCGGGAGTTCGTGTGTTTCTTCGTTTGAACACGCTAATCTAAGGAACTAGTGGTTTTATTTGAATAGTTATTGTATGTTCATTTTTTTCATACACTTAAAACTTTTGTAAAGAATAAGTATTGTGTTTTAATTATAATTGCTTTTAAGTACTTAATTGAAAAATGTATACCTTTCAGTTTTAAAAAGGGTTTTTGTTTCAGAAAATGTTGAAGAAGACAATCAAGAAGATAATTCAGAATATGATGAAGAAGGTAAGTAATATAATTATTATTTACCTTCCAGAGTTAAAATTTAGGTCAATGTATATGTACTAAATAAACGATTTTTATTTATTTTATTTATTATTATTTATAAATGAATTTGTAATTCTCAGTCATAATGCCAGAACCTTTACATTTTAACTTTCATAGCAAAAAGTCGAATAAATGTGATCGTCCTTATCTTAATGCATTTTATGTGAAACCTTTAAAAAAATACACCTTTTTCAAGTTTTTACTATAGAAAAATAATTATAAAGCTATTCTATGTACATATAATAATAATAATATATATATATATATTTTTTTATTCTTTATTGCACACACAAAAGTAATACACACACATAAAGAACAGATAAGAGGAAAGTATTTACAAACGGTGGCCTTATCGCTAGGTAGCGATCTCTTCCAGGCCACCGTAAAGAATAATATATATATGTACAATGACACCAGTAATTTCTATAAACAGATAATTTATTCCTATAATTAAATATATATTTTCGTTTGTTAGATGAAGAAGAGGAAGATAGAACCACTTCAGTGGTAGAAACTGAATTTGATTTCCAAGACTTCGTGCAAAGGTAAATATTAGAATAAAATATTATGTAGGTACATTAAAATATTTAAAATATGTTATAGGCAATGTTAATATAGTCCATTGGACATTTTTCGAAAATATATTTTATTTATAAGGTTACATAGGATAATTGTGTATATCTTCACAATTATCCGAGAAAAAAATTAGTAGAAAAGTACATTATTCCTGAATGACGTAGTCTATAGGTATTTTCTTTTCTTTTTTCCCTGATCGACTTAGGCGAGCCGGTATACAAGCGGATAGTTATTATAAAAGATATGTGTTAATTTTACAGTATTGTGTTTAGAGCAATAGTGGTATTAATGTTATAAAAATTCTTTGTAAAATTTTTTTTTTCGACGTCAGTCAATGTCTAGACTTTGACTACTAATTAGCACTTAATGTGTTATTTGCATTTCCTTCAATTTGCATTATATGTATAAACCTAAGATTTAATTCAAATATTTAACACTACTTTTTTAGAAGTTTGCATACGTTTTTCAAGGCTATAAAAATAAGTACTTATCTATATGTTCTACGGATTGAAAATTATCTATATAATACCGTATTCGTTTATGGTACCTATGTACCTACTACTCATAATAAAATGATGGCTATCATGTTAATTAGCTATTCAGAGGTCCTGGGTTCGATTCCCAGTGGAGACGAAGAAATAAAATGTCTTGGTCTGGCAGGACACAGAAGGCTGATCACCTACTTGTCCTTAAAGAAAATCGACCGGTTATTTTCATGACTATATATATACTATAATACAACTGCCAAAAAAAACATAAATCTTAATACTTATCTATCCTTCTAGATTCTGCCATCCCCGCGTAGTAAGCGCATGCGCATCTCTATTAGAAAAATACGATAAAAACACTCCATACACAAACCATTGCATTGTGAAAATGCTGCACCGAATTGCATGGGATTGTAAACGACCGGCCATGATGTTCCAGGCGTCCATGTTTCTGACCTTCCAGAAGATTCTGGGAAATCGGATTGCGCATTTTAAGGTTAGTGTTAAAAATGGTTACCTAGAAAATCCATTTTTAATACGATATCTAGTAAAAAAGTGGGCGGAATATCTATACTATGTAATTATTTTATAAAATTGTATTTTATTTTATACTAGCGGTCCGCCCCGGCTTCGCCCGTGGTACCTACATGTTTAAACTATCCTATCTCTCGAGTTGGATCGAACTACACATGGTGTACGAATTTTATTATAATCGGTTAAGTGGTTTAGGAGTCCATTGAGGACAAACATTGTGACACGAGATTTATATATATTAAGATTTAATAGTAGTAAGTATGTAGTATTTAAAGTCAAATAAATGTGATGCACTCAGAATCTTTGAGTTTGAGTTTGAGTAATCTTATTTTGTACAAAGAAAAGTCCTTTTTATGGTAGCTTGCAAGAGATTGCTTTTCAGCAATAATGCTTACTTTTGTACACTAGCCAATTAGCCATGTTTCTCTTACGTTATTTTATGTATTCTTGAATTTTGCTATATGATATAAAAAATTAAATTAATAAATACATAATTATATATACTTACCTATCTTTTATCGTAGATTAATAAATTAGGTATATCAATATAAAAAAAACTAATATTTGTTGGCAAATAACTAAACAATATTACATAACTGATAGATAAGTATATTTGTCTAGATAAGATTCGGTATTCATATTTCAGTCTACATCCAGACTAGCCAATTTATAGTCTGACAAAACTATTCTGGCAAGATACAAAAACCGTAATGTATTTCTATACCTATGGTATTATTAATTACGAGAATAATAAGTAGGAATAAATATCAATCAATACAATTATTTATAAAAATGTCTTATATTTTAAAGGGTACACATAGGACTGAAAAAAGACAAAAGCCATGTTCAATTTTTTTTTAATCTATCAGCACATTATTAGTTAAAAAAACACAATATTAGTTCTTATTCGTACAACAAGACATTAATAATGGTCCTGTAACGTACAGAAATATGGAAAAAATAAATTTACTCTTTACACATCGCGGGCTTCAAACCATAGGGGCGTATACGCAAAAATGCTTTTTTTTGTTATGTCAATCTCTTTTATTTAGATACATCATCCCTAATTTTTTTGTAAAAATCGGTCAATTATTTAAAAATAATATGCTTATGCTCAAAAGTTTATTACTAAAAGTATTAAGATCCAATTAAATTTACCAGTGTTTTAACCTATCCCTATACCTAATAAAATAATTTGTTTCCCATACAGGAACTCGAAAAATTCGCCATCTACATAATAAGGAAATTCACAGAGATAGCCAGTAAGAGTCCTAAAGCGTTCATAGAATTACTATTTTGGACCAACTCTAAAGATGCGATCGATGTTGAGTGTGGATACGATCTTTATACTGATTCTAGGTAAGTATAAAAAATAGTTTCAATTAAAAATACTTACTAGAACTGTTTTCAACCGACATCAATATAAAAATTTTGTATTTGTGACCTCAGACCTTGTGATTGAAAGTTAGAATTTGGAACCGATTTGACGATTGTTTTTTTTAAGCAATTTGGAGCAGTTTAGTTTATTGATCTATGTGATTCGATCTGATCTGTAGTATTTATTTCGAAGAATATTTTGATTGGCCCGTTGGGCCCGGGAAAATAAATATGTTCTAATTATAACTTAAAACGACTGTACGGATTTTAGTGAATTTTGTTTGTTGGATTAATCTTCGCTCGGTTAGGATAATAAGTCGTAAAAAATTTAAAAACTTATTGCAGGAGTTTAGATAATTAATATATAGTTAAAAATAAAACCTTGTTATCCCCACTATCCCTACTAATATTATAAATGCGAAAGTAACTCTGTCTGTCTGTCTGTTACGCTTTCCCGCTTAAACCTCTCAACCGATTTTGATGAAATTTGGCACAGACAATCTTTAGACCCTGAGAAAGAACATAGGCTACCTTTTATCAAACGCGCATAATGCACGCGGGCGAAGCCGCGGGCGGAAGCTAGTACTTTTATATGGGTATAAAACTTGGTGTATGTATCCTTATTTAAGTTGTGAAGACGTTACTTACTCACGAAAACAGCACTCAACCGGTTTACAAACACTTAAAGGATTACGGCTTGAAAGGTGTTGTTTATATCGAGTTAATTATGAAAGTAATGCTGAGTTTATAAATATACTTATTAAAAAATTAATAAGTAACATTTTTGCTACCAGTTGGAGAATGTTCACTAATTTTGTTTATTAGCACTCCATATTCTCTGTCAAAAATAAATAATACTAGTGAAAAAATTACTTCGATACGTCAATTAGTTTCCGATTTAGAAGTAAAAGAAGTTGTAAACGCCCGGTGATGGTGTGACGTCACACTACAACACGCTCAATCTGGCTCACTCAGTCCGCTAGCGATCGCGCGCCCGTGCCGTCGAAATTATAATTAAATACTTTTAAAAATGTCCAATCCAAATACCAGAAAATCATGTGTTGTTCCTAAATGTAAAAATAATTTGGAAAATCCAAAAGTGCACGCCTCATAATTTTTTTTTAATAAATATTTATTAATTATTATTTTTGTTTATTTAATAACAATTAAACCACATCGAATCAGACCCTGAAAAATGAAAGGGTTCTATTCCTGAGCATACTCAAGCGTAAGAGAAAAAAAAAGACTCGATTAGTAAAGTATTTCGGTCGCTATCGTGTTAACAAGAAAAAGGATCCGCACATACAGACACACGGACGTCCAAGACAGAACTTTTTTAAACTGTTTTTTAACTAGTTTAAATAACAAAAATGACATCAAAAATATCATGAACGTTAAAAATAGTGTTTTTTCTTAATATGTGTGTGTATGTATTATCTTACAAGTGCAATGTATGATACATAAAGACATTTTAAGTTTGAAAAATCAGATGTTTTGCGCGAAGTGACAGTAGTACCCACCTCAACGCTTCGCTTATGAGGCGTGCAATACAACTACCAATTCGCCGGATAAGTTGTTTTTTATAGTTGCAAAGGACGTAAGCTACATACATATTATAATATTTTGAGAACATTGCAGCTGTTTTGCGTTATCCTTTGTTTTCTATACAAGTTTTAATATACAGTTTATATTTACTTGTATATATTGTTTTGTTTTTATTTACTTGTATACTATATACATATATTGTTTTGTTTTTATTTACTTGTATACTAGACTGTGCTTCTGCTCTGCTCGTATGGGCTAAGTATAGGTAGATGGCTAGTAAGATTTTTCTTGTTGAGAATGATATGGAGAACTATACTAAAATATAAGTTGGTCGGGGGAAGAATTAAACAAAAACAGGGTATATATAATATTTATATGTATATATTACTTATTATTATCGCAGATAAAACCAAAACTAAAAGTAATTACACAAAATGCTCTGACAAATATCTTGCAAATGTTTTAATATAATTGTTTATGAAAAAAAAAATCATAATAAGTATTACCATGTCAAGTAGAAAACGTAAAAGTGTGAAAATTAGAGCTAACTTGGTGATTTTTTTTATCGAGTAAATTTTAATATTTTATGTTTTTGATTAAACAGAATCGTTGAACATATCATCTAGTTTGATATATATTTTATTTTTTAGATTTGGTCTTGAATATTACACGTATCATCCAATAGAAGATTGGTAATTTTGCTTTATACACACCGCGCGGGGACGCGGCCGCGCGGTGCGTTGTGACGTGACGTCACAAGCGGTCACGTGACTATTAGCGGGACTCGATATTTTTCGAAACTTTGAATGCGTATAAAATCAAAACTACTTGGTATTTTTGACTACGACAAAAACTAGTGTATTTGTATACATACAGGCTTTTATGAGACACAATTTCAAGGGATTTGGCATACCTAGTAACATTCTTCATTCTTGGAAAATATCATATAATATTCTCGGTGCTTGTAATTAGACTCTTCCGAAACAGCTCGACCGATTGTCATGAAATTTTATTCGAAAGGTCGATAGGAAAGGTGCGAATCGGCCAACATCCACGTATCATACCCCCAAAATATAAGACTAAGGCACAACAACTACTTCTTTAAATCACAATTTTGAATATATGTTCAAGCGTTTTCACACTAAATTATTTTCTACATTTAAATCTTTAAAACTTACTTACACTTCCTCATTGCTCCAGTCCTATAGTTCTAAACGTGATGACATACATTAGCCTTACTCGATAAATGGACTATCTAACAGTTAAATTATTTTTCAAATCGAACCCGTGGTTCCTGAGATTAGCGCCTTCAATCAAACCTGCTCTTCAGCTTTATAATATTAGTACATACAGATTAAATTTCCCTATCACTACATAGTATAAAACAAAGTCGCTTTCTCTGACCCTATGTCCCTTTGTATGCTTAAATCTTTAAAACTACGCAACGGATTTTGATGCGGTTTTTTTTAATTGATAGAGTGATTCAAGAGGAAGGTTTTAGTATATAATTTATTAGGTTTTAGACAAAGCGGGCGAAGCCGCGGGCGGTAAGCTAGTATTTTCATAAAATAAAATTTTTATAAACAATAAACAATCCCAGTATATTAAGATAACGCTCGTATAGCTCCATTTTACAATCAGTATTTGGATAGCCGCCAAAGAGCACTCATAATTCAGATTCACAGCTACAACTAGTTTTGGCGAGCGGCTTTGCTTGTATGAATTATATCCCCATGGGCTAGTAAGGGGCGTTTGTTTTAACACTGCTTCAAAAAATTACATACAATTTTTCAAAGGATTAGATGTTGATTTTCGAATGTTCCCAAAATTAAATTCCCTTCTAATATGTTTACTGTGAAAGTAACTCTTTCTATCTGTCTCTCCTCCCCTTAACCACTCAATTAAATTGAATGAAATTATTGATATAGTTTTAGACCCGACAAAAAACATAGGATAGGTGAATTATATAAATATATATATACATATCCCTGAAATCATGTGTCATCATCAATCAAGAAAAAGCCGCATAGTTCTAATTAGAACTATGCGGCTTTTTCTTAGTAAACTAGTCTTATAAAATTATTCTGTACAAAAAATACTCATATCTCGAAAAACTTGATATTTCGAAACGTAATATTCGCGATCAAAAATATACCCAAAGGTCCATTTTAACTTTATTCATATCTTCGTAATCGTCTGGTTTTGACATAACAATGTGTTTCGCAGCGGGCCCGTCTAAAAGTTATGATAAAGATCGTGCTCTCAATGCTTTATTTTTAGATAGAGCAAATATTGATTTTAGTACAGATAAAATATTAAAAGATACGGAGATGCTAAAGGTTGTGCTAGTACTAACCACTTAGGGATATGAAATATTCCTAAGTAGTTTCCGCCCGCGGATTTACGTCTACATAGTCTAAAAGTCAATCTTCTTAATAAACGAAGGAAGGTGTTATTTCTCCAACTGAAATAGCACGTATAAACATATAACAAATATCCTCATAAGATTCTTGGGGGATTTTTACTGTGACTACGAAAAAAAGCTATGATTTTCTAATGTATGTATGTGTGGGTGTAAGGCACGCTCGCACTTTGCACTCTTAACTTGGTTCAATTGTATTTGGTATAATTTATGTTTTATAATGTCATACCAACTACATAAATACCAATTTCTATAGACAAGTCTTCTTTAAAACACCTCTAACTTATTCACTGTTTAAATTTTCTCAGTCATGACTTCGTTTTAAAAATTCCCTGCATCTATTCGCGTAAAAGTATTAGCCCCAATATTATAACTTTAACACAAATACTGCAACGAAACTCGAATATTCCCGAAGGATCGAGAATTTAATCAGGACATGAACGGAATAAAGAAAGAAAGAAAGGAAATCTCATTTCGTAAACTTTTTGATTGCCCAAATTCGTAATTAGAGTCAACTTGCAAAATAAATTGCCTCTTGTTGTATATTTAAAGAATAATTTAACCTTTTGTATGGGAAATTGAATTGTTTGTACGAAGGTGTGCAATTAGGTTTTAATTTTTTAATTTAAAATCTGTAAATTGTATTTTCATTATGAACATTGTTTTAAAATTAAATTTTAAGATTGCAGTATTTTATGGACCATATTCTAAATAGCTTGTTTGTTGTTAATATCTAATTTAAGGAACTAATATACAGACAAACACATGTTTTTCATAATTCATGTTTGTGTCATTATATTGGTCTACATAAACACACATTATTTTAATTCATTTTATAGGAACTAAGGGAAGAGATTATCGATACCACATTAAACTACAGTCTAACCTTAACGTAAATTTAAATATTATTCAACTAGCTTACCGCCCGCGGCTTCGCCCGCTTTGTCTTAAACCTCATAAATTATATACTAAAACCCTCCTCTTGAATCACTTTATCTATTAAAAAAACCGCATCAGAATCCGTTGCGTAGTTTTAAAGATTTAAGCATACAAAGGGACATAGGGGACAGATAAAGCGACTTTGTTTTATACTATGTAGTGATGAAAAAAATGTTGAAATTAAAACAAATACTAAGAACTAGGTTATATTTGTTTGTTTTCTAATATCTTTTTATCATATAGGGATAAGCCAGGAAAGAATACTTGGTCAGAAGAACAAGAGGATGAATTACGGAATCTATACATGGAGAATCAGAGCAATCCACAGACAGATCAGGGTAAGTTTATAGAAAAAAATGTTATTTATTTTTTGCTTTATAATCATCCACATAAGTATTTTATGTTAGATATTGTGATTGAGGTTCACACGAAGTATGAAACTTATGTGTATGAGAATTTCTTTATTTTCATGTGAGGTGAAAATAAAAAAAAGCCTGTACCTAAATATCTGCAAAAAAACAAAGTTAATAAGTACATTATGTCCTAAATTACGAACGATATTCTATTATATATATCTTACGAACTCTATTGAAAATTCGGTCCACAAGTTGGTGAGAAAGACCCAAGAAAGCATGGTGCCAAATTTTCAAATCCTAGTCAAAAAGTATAGACATATGTATCTTTAAAAACCTTTTTAAACCCAGGATTCAAAAGAAAAACCAAACATTTCCTAGAGCAGGAATCCACAGACATAATACACCAATTAAATTAATTCCCAGTCGAGACGTCTTAAGTTTCCACCAACAGTTATTCGTGCTGCGAAATTAATATCATTTCCTCGTAAAAGGCATTTTCTTTCACCTTCCCCGTGATATAATGTTACTCTTGAGAAAGGGTATTTACTAGAGTCAGATTTCTGTAATTGCTTTATTTATGTTTTGCACTTTTTGTATTGGAGATAGGAAGAGAAATAATTTGTATTTAAAACTTGTTATATGAGTTTTTTGTAGTGAAAACTTCTTTAGCGGCGTTGGGTAAAAAAACTTAAACTCGCGTCAGGACACGTGGCCTGATCGAAAAAGCGGAAGACGGATTTTTTTTTTTAGCCCTTATATTCCATGCGTAAGACGGATACCATTCCAAAATATCAAACATGCTGAACGTTAATAATCAAGTTTTCACTTCTGCCGGCACTCCCGGAGTGCAACCCGTCTTTTTTTTTAAGTTTGGAGGTCTGAATTTCATTAGACTGCCTTATATTGATTTTCATATAGTACTAAAAGGAGAAGCAAATTGTTATTTGAATATGTATACAGTTGCAAGTGAAAATATATTAATACAAACTATTCTCACGAGTCTTTTGACCCGGTTTTTCCTAGTCTGGCATCAAGAAAATATAGCCTTTCTTACTCGCTAAAGATGTATATTTCAATTAAAGTGAAAAAACTAGTCATGTTGTTTACAAACAAATAAGAAATCGAATCTACCCTCTTTATAATATAGATATCGATTATTTTTTTCTATAAAAAGAAGGTTATGTGCAATTAGTTAAACCAGAATATAAATTGGATTGCAAATAGGAGTATATTAAGAATTCATATGCGTGGAACATTAAATTGGTACCACAGTATATTCCAAATCACAGTAGCACAGTTGTAATATTTATTATTATCAGAATATTAGCTAAATTAAATGATTTTTTTCTTTATTTTCCATTTAAGTATATTAAATTCAACCTCTTCCAAATCGGCTTGTACGATTTTAATTTTTTGTGTGTACACTCGGTAGACCCGACTCAGGGGTATAATAAATAGTCGGATCCATTGGTCATAAACTATTTTTATACCCCTGAGTGATAAGGGTGTCCCGAACGTTTGGCTCAGCTAAATAAAAATAACGTTTCATGGTTTTTATTGTTTTATTCTTCGCAAGTTAATGTTTAGGGGACATAGCCACTATTGCTTCGTATTTTTCTTTTCAACCGACTTCAAAAATGGTTGTCAATTCTGGTCAGGACTGTATTTTATGGTTTGTTACCTCAGAAATTTTGTCTGGGTGAACCGATTTTGCTGAATTTTGTACTTGAAAGCTAGCTTGCACCTCGTGAAATCCCATTAAAATTTGGTCCATTACTTGAAGGTGTTTAAGTTTTTGTTATAAATAATTATTCAGTGATAGTTAACGTTTTCTATTCAACAAACGTCAAGAACAGTTATTTCTGTACAGAATTATCAAAGACATTGTGGTTAGGGTGGTGTACCATTATGTCTAAATCAGTCGTATTGTACCGACTGCGGCGGTCAGCTAAGACATTTGATTGTGGACTTCATAATAAATAAGGAATATATAATAAATATTAAGGAATGAGAGATTGGCCAGTTTCGTGATCTTCTATTTGGTTTATCTATTAGTCAAAATACATGAAAATAAGGACCAAAAAGTGTTGATTATGCTATTAGTGACCTTATCGTCTTTAGTGAAAGCGGATCTTACAATTTCAATGCGCGCATAATTTAACAAAAATTATCAACAAAAAATATTTTTCATGTGAAGCTATCGTGCAGACTTCATAAATCTTTAAAATCAAGGGCGTATGAAATTAGGTAGGATCCCATTCCATTTAATATTATTAAAACTACCCCCAAATTGAATCTTCCGTTTATCCGACACACAGTTAAACATTGATATTTATAATATAAAGTAGGGTTTCAGTATATTATGTATTTTAGACATGTACCCAGCATCAAAGCATGTGCGGTGTAGCGGTAATCAATCGTTCAACTAATTTAATCAACTAGGTTCATTTCGTTTTAACGTATCAAATTTAAACAGGATAGAATTTTGTTTGTTTATGCCGTTACATACTAGCTTTGTTGTGAGGTTTTACCCGCATTAATTTGAGGAAAAGAGCGATAAATGGATTATCGAAACACAAAATAAATTTTCATTTCGGACCAAGAGTTCCTGAGATTAGCGCGTTCAACAAACGAATAAACAAACTCTTTAGCTTCTTCAGTGATTAGTATATATTTTCTTCTATCCTAAATCAATTCATAGTTATTATTTCATATTTATTTTTCTCATTTAATAAAGTACTCGCTTATCATTCAATATCTGCAGACTGCGCTATTATTATAGGTAGTAGCAAAAGATGTGAAACTGATACATAATTAATAAATAAATAATAAATAAATTCTTTATTTGACAACAAAAAATATACATGTACATGCAATTATAGGATAACTTACATATAAGTAAAACATAAACCGTAGCTTTAGGTACAATTAATTGCAATATTTGAACAATGTCTCCTATGCTAGGAAATGTCCTGTGTTACATGAGACATTTTGAATGACATTTTTAAATTTGTTTATATTTCTCTGATACTTTTGCTTTATTTCAAAATTACACCCATATTTATGACCATTTTTATAGGTAGCACTATTTTTATGTATTTCAATGTAAAATGGTGGTGTACAATAAATATGTATATCCATGGAGGTTTGTCGCGTAAGAACCTCAGGACAGTTCTTTGGCATATTATTATTATTTTGTTATATTATGCAGTTAGATATAAATTACCTATAATTTAAAATTAAGTTGTAATTTTCTTGCCGGTGGTAAATGTTAAAAATATGTAATGACGATTCGAAAGTGCTTCTAAAAGAAGTCTAATTGAATAAATACATGTTTGAGTTTGAGTTTGATGTATTTTTTTGTCAACAGACGTAATAGACTGGATCCTAGACAATCTTATAGACCAGACTCGAACCCGACGCAACGTGATAGCCAAACTAAAAGACCTGGGCCTTATATTCAAAGCACCAACCAAGAAGAGTAATAAGGAGAGAAGAATACAGAAAGAGTTTAGTGAAGAAGAAGATAGCTTGTTAGAAGAATTGTGGACACAGTATAAGGATTCGGAAGGTATGTGAATAATAATAAAAAATTGGTTGTCTGTAAAGTCGGTTTACTAACGATAGTTGAACGTGACAACGTCCGATTGTACTTCTTTGTCGCTCGTTCCGCGCTTTCGCTTGCACTTCAAGCCTTACATGGAACGCCTCAGAGTGAGGTAACGCCGCATGAGTCATGTTTTTTCGTGCGTGCAGCCGGCTCTATCGAATTATAAGACGTTGTCACGTCAAAAGTTTTTTTGGTAGGAGTAGGATTTTTAAGGGAATAACTTTTTTTGTAGGTACTTGGTCATTTCGATTACTCCAAGTCTTTTTTTTTTTTCTTATATAACAGACATAAATTTAGCTCTCGCTGCACTTGCGCCCGTGGTTTAAGTAATTTAATAAGTCATTTTCATGGTGCAAACTTTCATCATACATTTCAAATTGACCCCCTTGGTGTAGAATTTATAAATATTTCAGCCCAATTGGTCTAGTTGTTTAACCTGTGCGTTTATGGACCAGCCAGTCAGACATCTTTGCGTTTTATGTATGTAGGAAATTCTCAAAAAAAATCTTAAAACTTGACCCTACATATTTAATACATCCAATACAATGTCACAAGACCCCACAATCCCACATATAAAAGTTTACGCAGAAACATCTGTTATAGGCCCGAGTCACGTTTGTGGGACTCCATCTTATTGTCCGAATTCCGTAACCTAATGAAATATTAACGGAAGAAATACTATTTTGTTTTTAATATTTAGCATGAAGACCGGGTTAATAGGTGTTGTACACAATACCTATTTTGGAAGGAAAATTGTTGAATCGGAGAGTTTTGATTGTACCTAAGGACTGAACTATTAAATGGATTGTCTTTGGTGTAACAGAATAAAGAGAATTGAAAATCTTAAAAACTTAATTTCTTTAACACAAACATTTCTACGGAATTTCTATGGAAGCCGGCGTATATAGACAAAAATAAACGGTTAGAAACAAAAAATAAAACATTAATTCTCCAATTTATAAACCCAAGATCGATTACATTACATTATTTTATTCTATTGATCCTCAATATCACACGAAGTAATATTTAAAACTAAAATTAATAAAGATGTTTAATAAAAAAAAACGTTAAAATTTTAGTATTTATAGGCAATGCCAATAGTTTTAAAACAACTATAGCGATCGATTCCTTTGTTCCGTGATGCAATAAAACTTATGTCGTTTTGTCTCTAAAGATTTCTTGTTCGTACAGTTGGAAGAAACTTATCTGACATCACACGTATGATATTATTTTTATATTGTATTCATTTATAGTTTAAAACAATGAACAATAGATAGTTAAGAATACTTTTTAAATTTAAATTTAAATATTTCAGAACAATTTCCACACACGGCACGATGATCCCATACTAAGCTATCGCTTGTGTTATGGAAACCAGATGGCTGATAAACATACATATATAATTTTAAATAAATACTTCACCCAGACACAGAGCAAACTATGTTCATCACACAAATATTTGCCCCGGGTGGGAATCGAACCCACGACCTCTGACTTGGAAGGCAGGGCCACTGCCAACCAAGCCAACCGGTCAGTCAATCCATCAAGATGTATTAGGGCCTAAATTGATAAATCTATTTTTAAGTACATTAAAATTAATTGAAATAGTAGTACTAATTTCCAATGAAGAATTTTGCTTAGTTTACGATTTCAAATATAGGATAGCATTCTAAAGTAATAATCAGACTTTATTTCAATTTATGACCAGAATTTATTCATTTCGAGTATGCGTTCTAAATAAAGGGTTTTAATACACAATGATCAGTTTTTGCGGAGTTATGTGTATTTATCAAAATGTTTGTTCCCTTTTTGTTTCTTTTTATAATAATAGTTTTATTTTTAGATCCAATGGCGCTTATAATGCCCAGAATGCCGAAAAAACGACAAAAGCGAAGTTTCATAGATCGTTTGTTAGAACTCGGCTTGATTCAAGACAAAAAGGAGTGTCGTAAGAAGAGACAGAGAAAGGAAAAGAGCGGCCCTCAAGGTGAGATTTAGAACATAGAAATGAGTAGAGTAGATGTTGTTGCTACTTTTTATAAGTTTTATTTCAGCTTTGATTCAAAGTTTCTCTTGATTCTTCTTTGATCTCATATAGGGGAATTTGATATTTTTTGTTTTATGGCATTCAAATCTATACTAATATAAAGATGAAGAGTTTGTTTGTTTGAACGCGCTAATCTCAATCTTCTTCTTTCTTAGTTTAGTTTTCTTTGAAAGGATCAATTTTCGTTACTAAGACTTGCTGATTTCTTAATTGATTTTACCATATTTAACTTATTTTGACATCAAAATTAACAAATAATGAATTTCAGATGACACAGACTCCGAATCGAAAGAATCAAATTCAGAAAGCGATAACTCAAGAAGTCCATCACCAGTTAGAATAAAACCAAAGAAGAAAGATTCCAGAAAGAAAGAAGAGAGGAAAAGAAACAACAAAAGAGTTGATATGAGTGCGAAAGAGATAGCAAGAGTTATGGTGCAGGCTGTTGATAATGGTGAGTATGAGTGTTTAATTTATTTATCCCGTCGTAAACATTATTTATATAATATAAAAATTCAAGTTTATTTACCCCACACTAATCAAAAGTAATGTTTGAAAATTTTGTGGAAGACAATAATGACTTTAGCACGTATTTATTCCTTAAAAGGTATTTAATAGCTAATTATTTAATAATTAATACTCTTATAAAAATGGACAAAATTAGTTATTAAATACAAAAATCTCATTACTAACCAACTTACCAATCAAAAAGCTATAGGAAAAATATACAAAAAAATAAAAGCTATTTATAGAATCCAATATAAAATTTGATTTGATGTTGATTTGAATCAAAATACGAAATGAAAATGAATATATTAAACGCGAAAGAAAAGTCTTCCAGTAAATATTATCAAGGATAAGCGTATTAAAAAAGAAACAAGGTTATAATATGAAGTATAATATATCGGCTTTAAATTATTTGTTACAAAACAAAAATGCACTTTATAGTTTTGGTATACAATTCTAGGTCTATTATATTTACTTAACTAAAAAAATTCAAAACGAATCTACACAAAATTTTCTTAAAAATCGGTCAAGCCGTTTCGGAGAAGTTTGATTACAAACAGACACTGGAACAAGGCCAATATTGGACCACCTCTGAACGACTAACAAAATATAAATTAATTTACTCAATGCTAAAATTCGTACAAAGTAAGGTACTTTAGATTGCCTTTTTTTAAGTCAGTCAAAAGTAAGAACTTCAATATAATAAGATCACTTACTTCACACTCCAAAAAGTGAACGCGTAAATAAAGATTTTTCCATTTCTACCCTCTACAGAGAGCTTTTAAATATTTCACTTTGCGACATGTTGGAAGTAAACAGATCGCGTTTATCAAGTAAAATATTATTCCCTTGTGCTGAAATATATAATAAATATTATGAATCTGTATTTATCTAAATATGAAAGATTTTGTGAAACATTATCGTATTATATTTATTCGCTTGCTTTGTGAAATGAAAGTACGGAATTTTATTTATAAAAATATAAAAATAGTCTTAAAATACTTCTTGGACAGAAATATCAAAGCATAAGTTCCTCTGAAATGAGAATATTCATAAGTAAGATAAATGACTGTACTTCTCCTTTCTCGAAATAAATTATATGTATAAGAAATTACACACGAGGCCGGGTTAAATATTAGTTTGAATGTAATAAGAATGTACTGCGATTCTACACAACTGCCTAATTGATGTAGACAATTGATAACAAATCGCAGCAAGTCAACGACTTTTAATAAAGTGAGGGTAGTTGGGTCAAACGTCGTATAAACATCGTCGGAGCCCTTAGACACGATTCGTACGAATGTGCCACGAGTCAAAGGAAAGCGGCTTTTTATAGTATTTGACAAGCGGACATGAAATAATGACAACTACATACAACTATTCATCCACAAAAATATTAAAAATTACGTCTAACACTTACATAATTCTATTTGTGGATAAAAATCCTTATTTGATTTTTCATATAAATTCTGAGTATAATGTATTGTCACGCTCGGCTTGTCGTCCGAAATTGGAACTTTTCGTACTATTGACTTTCACTTGACATTGAAACGAAACGTACACAACAACAACGTCATAATTTTATATATATATATCATCCCGATATGTCGAAATGACCTTAAAATATATACGACAAGATGACCCAATATATATTTACTAGCTTTCCACCCGCGGCTTCGCCCGCGCAGTCAAAGAAAAACCCGTTCCCGTGGGATTTCCGGGATAAAACCTATCCTATGTCCTTTCTCGGGTATCAAAATATCTCTATACCAAATTTCATGCAAATTGGTTCAGTAGTTAAGGCGTGGTTGAGTAACAGACAGACAGACAGAGTTACTTTCGCATTTATAATATTAGTATGGATGATATTAGATTATTAAAAATACTATTAAACGGATTTTAAACACGACTAATGGCTGATTTTTCAATGCTTGAATAAAACTTATTCGTCGAATAACGTATTAAACTACCACGCTTTAAATAACTGTAAGCTGTATCTCATTGTAGTAGTAATTGTACACATTTTGTTGGGTTGCGATCTGCTCCCGAAATTGATATGTCGCCTATCGTCGTCCGGCAAGATCGTGACCTGTTGTGTGTATTTAATTTAAATAAATAAATAAATAAATCCTATCTTTTAATACCTAATTTAACTTCCTTTCCACCTTCCTTCCCCTACTTACCTCCTAATCAAATCCTTTTTATTCTTAATCGCCTTTCTCAACGGTTCCCTTAACATTAATTGCACGAAATCCTGCAACTCCGCATATATAGCCCTTCTTGCTGCGTCCGCGAAAACTGTCTCCATTCGAGCCACTAATACTTGTAACCCTTTTATCATTGCTATCACTTCGATTGTGGCGAATTTCTCTTCCGAACTGTAGTTGTAACGAGTCGCCTGGAGAAATTGAAATTTGAATAGTTTCATCACAAATACTATTAAAATCGAATTATTTAAATTTTGAAGTTTTAGCATCCATCCTCCCCACAGCCATCCTCCCTATACCCATCCTCCCCAATTCCATCTCCCCCTCCCATCCTCCCCAATATCCGTCCTCCCCACACCCATCCTCCCCACACCCATCCTCCCCACCCATCCTCCCCTCTACCCACCCATCCTCACCTCTACCCACCCATTCTCCCCTCTACCCACCCATCCTCCCCTCTACCCACCCATCCTCCCCTCTACCCACTCACCCTCTCATACTCCTCAGCGTCAGGCGGACACTCGGGTTGGTAGCATGGTCTGTAGGATGCAATAGCTTCCAAGAACAAAGTTCAGTTAATACCAAGATGAAAGGAGTTGTAAGCCGTGTAAACAGAGATCGGCTACTGCACGGTTTTCCGTGTCCGAGCCTGCTTCTTTGAATGTTGTCGTCCCACCCATCCTCCCCACATCCATCCTCCCCACACCCATCCACCCCTCTCCCCACCCATCCTCCCCTCTCCCCACCCATCCTCCCCTCTCCCCGCCTATCCTCCCCTCTCCCCGCCCATCCTCCCCTCTCCCCGCCCATCCTCCCCTCTCCCCGCCCATCCTCCCCTCTCCACGCCCATCCTCACCTCTCCCCGCTCATCCTCCCCTCTCCCCGCCCATCCTCCCCTCTACCCACCCATCCAACCCACCCATCCTCCCCTCTACCCACTCACCCTCTCATACTCCTCAGCGTCAGGCGGACACCTCGGGTTGGTAGCGTGGTCTGTAAAGGTGGTTCCAAGAACACAATTCAGTTAATACTGAAACACGGTTTTCCGTGTCCGAACCGGCCTCTTTGAATGTTGTTGTCACCTGGAGGGGAAAAACAATAATGGAGAATGTTCACTAATTTTGATTATTAGCAATCCATATTCTCTGTCAAAAATAAATAATACTAGTGAAAAAATTACTTCGATACGTCAATTAGTTTTCGATTTAGAAGTAAAACAAGTTGTAAACGCCCGGTGATGGTGTGACGTCACACCACAACACGCTCAATCTGGCTCACTCAGTCCGCTAGCGATCACGCGCCCGTGCCGTCGAAATTATAATTAAATACTTTTAAAAATGTCCAATCTAAATACCAGAAAATCATGTGTTGTTCCTAAATGTAAAAATACAACTACCAATTCGAAGGATAAGTTGTTTTTTATAGTTGCAAAGGACGTAAACAAAAAATGGTCGAGAGATGCAAAACCTTTGGTGTCAGAATTTTCCGTGTTCTTACATAGTACTACATATTATAATAGTTTGAGAACATTGCAGCTGTTTTGCGTTATCCTTTGTTTTCTATACAAGTTTTAATCTATACTAGATTGTGCTTCTGCTCTGCTCGTATGGGCTAAGTATAGGTTGATTTTTTCTTGTTTTAAGTTGAGAATGATATGGATACTAAAATATAAGTTGGTCGGGGGAAGAATTAAACAAAAACAGGGTATAGTTCCACACAAATTCAAATGTCAACAGGAAAATGAAGATAAACCTCAGAGATCAGCAGTGCAAAAACGCAATCGTATAGAATATTTTGAGAAACTATTAAATAAAGATGAAACTTTGGCATGACTGTTATTTTATTAAACTAATAATAATTAGTAATTACTCTTATTGGACTATTAACGAAATTCGCGGATGAAAACCCATCAAAATACTGCGCAAGCTATAACACCTACTACAGCGCTGCCGACTTGATACTAAGCGCGGCCGCGCGGCGCGTTGTGACGTGACGTCACAAGCGGTCACGTGACTATTAGCGGGACTCGATATTTTTCGAAACTTTGAATGCGTATAAAATCAAAACTACTTGGTATTTTTGACTACGACAAAAACTAGTGTATTTGTATAGATACAGGCTTTACTGAGACACAATTTCAAGGGATTTGGCATACCTAGTAACATTCTTCATTATTATAGTACACTTAGGGCCGATTTTTCAATGCTTGGATAAAACTTATCCGTCCAATAAAGTATTACACAATAATATTAAAATGTCACGTTAACTGTCAAATACGGGCAATTAGAATACGTTTTTAAAATTTCCGGGATAAAACCTATCCTATGTCCTTTCTCGTGTATCAAAATATCTCTATACCAAATTTCATGCAAATTGGTTCAGTAGTTCAGGCGTGATTGAGTAACAGACAGACAGACAGAGTTACTTTCGCATTTATAATATTAATAGTATGGATCCTCCCGATATGTCGAAATTAACTTAGAATACACAGGACAAGACGACCCAATATTTATTGATATCAGCGAACCAAAAGCTTCTTATACTCTACAAAAATCCGCAACCCTTTGAAATCGGCTTAAAAGTATCGGCCAAATATAAGCCGCAAGCAATATTTATTTCCCAAATAATGAATTCCATCAGAGAGTCATAAGTACTTGGAAAGTTTTTAATATAAAACTTTATACGAAATGCCTATTAATATTCGCTCAAAGTTGAGTCCTCAAAATGCGTCATGTAAATGGAATAGGTAATTTTCAAAGATAAAACATTTTCAACTTTCCGACTTTTGATAAGTTTATTTTGGAACCGTGGAAAAGGTCAATGAAAATATGGGGCTATTTGAAAATATTGAGCTTTTGATCGAAGATTATACAAGACTATAAAATGATTGAACAAATTAATAGGCTAGCTGTAGATTAAAAATATTGATAGAATTTTATAGTCAGGGTCCTACATAATAATATATTGCGACGTCTTTGTATAATTCTTAAATAAACTTCGCGTTTCTAATCCAGCTATACCTATAGTTTAATTAATGTTCGAGATAACACTATATAAAAGTTTAGATTTTTCCCATTTATTACATTCTAGTCTATGATTTAAGAAATGTATTACTTACACATTAAAAATTCATACCAAAGAAAATAATTTCCACTATAAACATAGTAATCGAAGGTCAATACAGCCTTAAAATATGCTTATCACCTGAATTCCTTCACAATGGTAAACTCAAACTCAAACTCAAACATTTATTTATTCAATTAGACTTCTTCGAGAAGCACTTTTGAAACGTCAATACATATTTTTAACATTTACCACCGATTCGGAAAGCAGTATCTATGGAGAAGAACCGGCAAGAAACTCCATAGTTGCTCTAATAGCACTCCATAGGTGCTCAAATTACTTAATATACCCTTATTTACCTCGTATTAAAATTAAATTTCCATCACAGGTCAAACAGAAGCCCTAACCTGGCTAGCGGAAAACCTCGAAGAGGTAGCCCTAGACCAAGAAGCCGAAGGCTATGACCCTACTTCTGAAGGCACTCCTTTAGTACCTATATCCAAAGACTCCATAGACGCTATGGAAGATAAAATGTTCCAGAAAGTTCTAAAAGCTGTCGGAGTTATGCCACCTAGTGATGAACAGGTAATTATTAAATTATTAATTAGATTTTTTTCTTTTAGATATGTTCCTAAAGTACTGGACCGATTTAGTTATTATTTAGTAGATTTAGTGTATGATTTTTCCACAAATATAAAGGTACAAACATGCATGATAGTGTTAATTTTTAAAGATTTAAATGGATTATATACGTTCTTGTATACTATACTTTATACGAAATTTTCAACCATCAATCAAGTAGATTGCCTGTTAGAATGTACTCATATAACATTAAATCGTGTTTTTTTATCATATTATAATCTGCTTATTATATAAATCGCTCATTAAAGTAATAATATATGAACGTTTAATTCATTAATAAATATTTGTTTCGTCTAGGAAACATATTGGCGCATACCAGCCGACTTACACCACGAGACAATAAGAAAGCGCCGAGAAATCATTCTAAAAGCTATCAATAAAGAGCTTATTGTTGATCCAAATATATCTGATAATGAAACAAATGACATTAATATAGCTAATGATTCTGATTCTAATGATAGACAAAATAATGAAAACTCTAATAATGAAAATGAAAGAAATAATGATATTAATAATATGGGTAATGATTCTGATTCTAATGATAATAGACAGATTGAAAATAATGATATACGAAGAGCTCAGAAAAGTTCAATTTTCGATACTTTGTTAAATAATGATAGTGATAGTGATGATGATGAAAATACAACAAACAAAATAAATAATGATAGTGATGATGGTGGTGATAAAAATAAAACAAATAATGATGATTATAATGATGTTGTTGTTAAAAATAAAACAAGAAATAGTCGTAAAAGAGTTCGTAGCGTAGAAATAGAGGAACAAGTGAACAAATTAGCGAAAATAGACGAAGATGATGAAGATATACTGTCATTTGCTAAGAAAACACTGAATACAGAGATTTTACCAGACACGGAGGATATTTTAAGTGCTTTGCCACGACGTGATGATGGTTTGTGTTACTATTTATTTATGTTTTTTTTTTATATTTAGGGTGAGATTTATTTTATTTTTAATAGGATACTTACTACTTGTTTTAATTAATATTTTTTGTACTTTTGAAATATGTAGCTTAAATATTTATTTAAATACGATACTTATTACTTCATCATCGTCTTTTGTGGTCTTTAGTAAGAATTAGAATTTTGATCGTACCTCTAAAAAATGAAGAATGTGTCTTACTTTTTTTAAGTATATCCTAAATAATGCATAAATCCAAATGTTCAAAGAATAATACACATATTAATATGATATTTAATATTAATTATGTGATATCTTTACAGATAGCAGTGATGAAGACGCGCCAATAAATATACCCAAACGGAAAAAGCGTCTTGTAGTTAGTGATGATGAATCTGACTGAATATTTGATTAATTTTACTTTTTGACTAAAACATCATCCTTTAAAAATGTGAAAAAAAGTAATTTAAACATATAACAGCTGGTCTTGTGTATTAAATTGTGAATGTTATTTAAATTGACGTTTTGATAATAATTGTTGTTAATAAATATTATCATAGTAATTTTTTGTTTAATTTTAATACAAAAAGGTGTTAAACAAGAGTTATATTGTTTAATTGTCGCTATGACTACAAACTACCACGATTAAAAAAAATTAACTAGATGCAAATCTATTTTCACTTACAGGAATTGAACCTTCATCTTTGACTTTACCGTCTATATATTGTGTGCTAAATTTCATTGTAATCGGTTCAGAAGTATTTGCGTGAAAGAATAACAAACATAGTACATCCATCCTCACAAACTAAAAGGATAATAATTTCATAATATTTTGTTATAAAATTCTCTAAGAACAGAAATAACGCTCAAGAAAAGATATTTAAATTAGTCTATCTCTTAATCTAATCTTAAGCCTCATTTCTATAATATAAAAGTTTACTCATTTTACGCTTTCATATAAAAATGAACATTGTTGTTCTTTAAACTACTTCAGTTATATAATTAAAATAATTCTTCAGTTATAAGTAAAATTATGTTTTCAACAAGGTATTGATATGTTTTATCTCATCACTATCACTACATAGTATAAAAAAAAGTCGCTTTTTCCGTCCCTATGTTCCTATGTATTAGTATACAAATCTTTCAAACTACGCAAGGTATTTGGATGCGGTTTTAATTAATAGATAGACTGATTCTCGACGAAGGCTAACGAAGAAGACGAAGAACAAGACGAAGTATGTAATTTATTAGATTTTAGATAAAGCGGGCGAAGCCGCGGGCGTAAAGCTAGTTTAAAATAAAGAGAAAGGTAAATTTACAAATGATCATAACATTCGTCCATTATATATTACTCACTTGCGCACCGATTTAATAGTGCCAATAACAATTGCTATTAAAACTTAAATAAGCTTAAATATACACAGATATATTTGCACTACCCATTTATTTTATTTTATATTTATTCCTCTACTGTACCAAAGGTTGTCTGGAAGAAATCGCTCTAATGCGATAAGATAAACATATTTTGTACTTAGTTTGAGCTATCTTTAAGTGTTTCTATTTCTTTAAGTGCAATAAAGGATTGATAATTAATAAATAAATAAATACACGTTATATTACCCAAAACCCAATTTCAAAAACATACGTGTTCCAACTTCAATACAGCAAGTTTGTATTGCACATAGATTTAAAAGCCAGTGATATTTTTACAGATAATATCGCAATCAAGGCACAAGGCAACACTTGGCAGGCCATTGTGACCAGCTATTGGAATCTTTATTTCATTTTTCTGTGTATGGAATGCTTTATAAAATAGTGGAGGTCATTTTCAGATTGTTTTTTCACCGTTAAATCACAGATAATATACCTACTAGGTAAAATGCCATAAGTCAGACTTTGTATTTAAAAAAAACTATCTACCGATTCTAATATAATAGATTACCTAATTATAAAATATTAGGAAAAAAGGGAAATTAGTAAAATAAAATCGCAATAATTAACGACGTGCATATAATCTGTATTACTACAATGTATGGCATATTTTTTTAATAGTTTACTAGAGGTCCGCCCCGGCTTCGCCCGTGGTACATATTTCGCAATAAAAGGTAGCCTATATCCTTTCTCGGGTATCAAAATATCTCCATACCAAATTTCATGCCAATTGGTTCAGTAGTTTAGGCGTGATTGAGTAACAGACAGACAGACAGAGTTACTTTCGCATTTATAATATTATTATGGATTACCTACATAATCAACCAATTGGCTACAAAACTATTACTAACTTCAATCTACATTGCTATAATTAATAAATATCCAATAGCTTCTTACAAGTAATATACTTATCGTTAATTTATTTTTGCAATAAAAACAAAACAAACTGGCATCAAGTGTATCTCGTTACCAACCTAAGGAGGGAGAAAAATGTATAAGGGTAGAATGGCGAAGGAAAAATGATTTATTATTGTGTCGAATGATCCATAGATACAGTAAGAGGGGATATAAAAATTGGGGGGAACTCGGATAATAATTTAGAGATGTATTTTTCTTCGTAGTGACACTATATTTAATTGGATCTTATTGTAATATTGATTAGCAAAAGCAATCGTTTTTAAACAAGCTTAAACTTTCATAGACGACCATGATTTTTAAACTACTAAAACAGGTGTGCCTACAGGTTAAAAAAGTACGATTACCTACAGGTCAAAAATGTATTTCTATTAGGAAAATCTCTATACTTTGTCGTCATCTTTATATTTTTTTATTTCAATATAATCTCTCTTAGGTAACTACTGTCGTATTTAGATATCTTATAATACTTAAATTAGATAATAATTATTATCTATAGGTTTTCTGAGCCCTATAAGGAGCTTAGCTGACACAATATCAATTTTCGTAGGCTCTACAAATGAGACTAGGCTAGACTAATAACCTTGTCGTTAGTTATTTCTCATATATTATAATGAACAAGTATTATTAGTAACCGTATTCTACATTACTGATGGTTTAATCTACTTTATATTATGTACTTACCATAATTATCGTGACAGATAAAAATCATACCTACCTACACCTATTTCTTTCTTCTTTCTTTCTATTTCAAAGCTGAATATTAAAGCTTGATCGTTCAAATTTCATTAATAAATTTATACCTACAATACCTGTCCTAGGTAGATGACGGATATTTAAAAAATTTGTCTTTATCAAGGAATGCCAAAAAAAGTTGTAAAAATAAGAAAAAGTCAGTTATTCATAAGACACAGACACGATTTCACCTTAAACTTGATCTTAAAAATTGTACCTACACGACCTTGAATTAAAGCTACCACAACTTTAAATGCCTAACATGGCCTCCCATTCACACTATCCAAAACAAACGGTTAATTAAGCCCGATAATTGAATCCTCACTTACAAAGACGCAGGCCACAAGCCCCAATCTTGCCTGTAAATTTCCCGTACCATCAGATTAAAGCCCCTTGCAATACATTGGGGCGGCGTGTTTTTCTAACATTATCTACATTGTAAACATTCAAAGGTAACTGAAATAACATCCTGATTTACATACTTTTGTGTTTACGATCCTTATCTAATAATATATGTACAAGGCAAACAAAACTTGATATGTAGGTATCATAAACATTCCGAATCTCGGTGTAGTTAACAAAAAAGGATTCATTAATGGTAAGTGGAAAAGTTTGATTTAGGATACAAACTAGCAAATTATAATATATAATATGTTTGTTGTAATACCTAGTACCTAATATTTGGGCACTCGTGGAGAAAAACAGATTGAACACAGGCTCCAAAAGTTATGAAACTAATTATGCAGGTTTTTGTAGGTACCTATCTGTTTTCTATAGTTTTTGGTAACTTTAATGAATAATTTGCGTGATCATAAAGGTTGAATTGAAATGTTTTTTAACTAAAATTTCTAACACAAAAAACGAGAATAAAATGAACATTAACATAAATAATAAACACAAAACAAAAGCGAAAGCATTCATTATCCTAACCTCTAATTTACACGCGTAATTACATAAAGGCATTGTTTGAATTCGTTATTACAGCGCAATATTAAACCGCCTTTACTAAAACTCGGCTAAAATACCGTTTCTTGTAATCTCTCGGGATCCAGTTTTTATTCAAATGTCAAGTCAGCTATTTTTATGTTTCTACAACGCTTCATCAATCTTAGCCAAGCCCGAACCTGCTATTAAGAGCGCCCTCGCAATTATCCAGTCGAATAAAAACATTTTAAGTGTTAAATTAACGATATCTCGGGAAGAAGTGAAGGCTAGTGCAAGGCCTTTAAAATATGGGGCCCGGAGATAGCGTTTAATCTCATTCCTCGTTCGTTATGTCGAATGTACTTTTTAAATGGATGTCTTTGAGTTAATGTGATTGTGTGACAACTACCATTGTGTTTTGGTCATAATACGAGTAGGTATAGGTAGTTACTTAACCATTTCTACACGATAACCCTTTTGATGTTTTCAAAATTTGGTATGTGTTATGATTAGTACAATATGCACTTATAAATATCCTGCTAGATTTCCCGATATTATCAACGAATTACTATCATGTATGTCATAACTAGGTATAACCACAGACTAGTATAACTAATCATTAATGACTTTGATTGTATTTTGATTGAAAATTACAGAGCATAAGATGATCTATAATTGGACCCTGATAACAGCTTGATGATCCTTCTATAATTGTAATTACGTATAATTATAATTGACATTATAATTCCCCGAATTAATCAATTGGGCAAAACGGGTTGAAACGTTCGAAAACGGCAATTTAAAATGTAGCCAATGCGGAAACCAATTTGTATATGCAAATTTTGAGAAAAAATCATTCTATTTCCCGCTTTTTTGATGCCCTATTTCGAAATTACATCCGTGAATGATTATTGTGAAGCTACATTTGTTGCTCTTTAGTTACTCCGATATATTTTCTTTTAGACCCCGAATTCTACAAGATAATTTAAAATAAATAACGAAAGAGAAGCGGTTATATTTCTAGGTATTCGTATTGCATTTTGTGTTTTATTTTCTTTCAGACTTTCACGTATCCAACTGAAAAAGACGGCTTCTACGGTTCATTAAAGTTTGTATTAATCAAGACGAGAAGGAATATCAGGTTAATTGCCTGCTTTTCTACGTAGAAAACGTAATAATCGAGCTTTTATCAAAGTTTGTGCAACTAAAAAATAGACAGATTTCTTTAAGAAAAATAACTACCGTTCTTTAATTAAAAAACACTTTAAAAAACTTTATTTCAAAGACAAATAATTCTCCATGCTAAAAGTTGGATATTAAATTTCCAATATTTAATATCTGAAGCCCCAAGATGTAAGTACATTCCTGTCCCTAATTTAAAGCAGAACTTTGCAACTAATAGTGCGACTCTTTGACATAAAGATCATTTATATCTATTAAAGGCAGACATTTTCATGAGATTCGGCTATTATAATACCTTATGAGGGTCTAACGCTTCAATAGGCATATGTAAAGGGATAATTCAAGGAGATTTCTGTAACAATTTGAGCTTTAGAATATCTTAATAGGGCTCTATATATTTTTACCCACTTATATTGATAAAGATTTTATTCAGGGGTGAAAACTTATGGCTATTAGGCCACATATGTTTTTTTAAACATTAAATCGCGACAACTACCTATCTAAATATAGCCATATTTTTTATTTGGTTTATAAATAGATATTATGTACTTAAACCTATTAATAATTTATACTTTCTATGTATTTTATATATCCAATAAATATTATATAGAGCACCAATGATTCCCCACACCTAATGTCAAAAATATTATTTGCTGTCAAAATGACATTTCACGCATATAACATTCTTATTAAACCTCAACATAACCTAAAAAAGGATCTCTTTCACCAAAATAAACGTCGTTTCGCCCTAGATTTTCGAGATAAGCACAGTGTAACCGGTAAATTGAATCTAAAAAAGTCACTCAAAGCAAAAACATTCCACTCTAAGCCCAGTCACTTAGCTACGTAAATATAAACATTCATTCATCTTGCCCGAAAGAATGACGAGAGAATAATGTAAATGAAAATAAAATCGCTCTGTCAACATCTATTCACTGGATGTAGCTACAGTTTGAAATTGTGTTTTTCTTAAAGTTTGAAGTGGGATTACTTAATTCATGAATAATTAAAAAGTTATATAGAAATATCAATCTTCATATACCCAAATCAATCGTAAGTATGAAGGTACATATTTACGTATTCTTTTCATATAAAAATAGCTGTGCCCCGCGGCTTTACGTGATAATATAGCCTTCCTCGATAAATGGGCTATCTAACACCGATTTTTTTTTAAATCGGACCAGTAGTTTCTAAAATGAGTGCGTTTAAAGAAACAAACTCTTCAGCTTTTTTTATAATATTATAATATAGATACTTAATTATCTAATTAATTAATTAATTATCTAATTGTATTATAAAATAAAACTAATACAGTCACGTTTTTCTATTTACAAATATATCCGCTACAAATAAACGAAACCACACATCTCCATTAGTGTTAAATGTTAACGCGTGGAATTGTTACCTACCGCCATTTTAATTAAAACCTATATTGTTCTCCACGCTCTGTTGCTAAAATACTTCAACTGCATGTATTTACTTATTTGCTAATAGTGAAACTAGTGTTGGGAAAGTTGTTTTTTTATTTATCGATATTTTTTTTGATTAAGAGTAATTAGAGTTTCGTATATTATTATGTCAAATTATAATTATTATGCGTACCTAAAGAATACGACTTATTTTCATCATCATCATCATCATCATCATCAGCCTTTAGGCCTCTCCTAATGCACGCCACTGAGCCCGGTCGTTGGCTCTTTGTCGCCAGTTATGGCCAGCAACCTTGCGGCTTGCGGACGTCGTCACTCCACCGTGTAGCAGGGCGAATTATTTTACTGTAAATCAATTAAGTATTGTTTAATGATATCATTGCTACAAGTATTTTTTTTCTAGGAAGTAAGGTTTTTCTAGTAGGGACATACTCATTTCATTGTTAATTGCAAACAGAAATAAATAATAAATATGATTTTTTTAATATATTTTGAATTATTTACACGGAACAGGAATCAAACCAGCAAACAATTAAGTAACTTTAGTTAAGAGCATCCCTATACCTAAATACGTTGTTCACAACATTCTTTGTTTATCCAACTACAAGAATGGCCACGGGCCACTTCTCATCAAGACAAAAGCCTAGAGGCAATAATTATTTTCCTACTGGTGCTATAAATAAACGTAAGATAAATAAATATTAAATATACCAGCTCTACTTTTTAAAAATAAGACATCTGTACTGATCAAAGTGTTAAATTCATAATTTTACTCTATACTTCATTTCCTGTAGGTAAATCTTACAATGTTTGATAGTCATAAATCTACTATTGAACTCATAATAGGTATTTCACGTAAATTAAGTATCTAATCCCTACTAATATTATGAATGCGAAAGTAACTCTGTCTGTCTGTCTGTTACGCTTTCCCGCTTAAACCTCTCAACCGATCTTGATGAAATTTGGCACAGACAATCTTTAGACCCTGAGAAAGAACATAGGCTACCTTTTATCAAAACACCACGCGGGCGAAGCCGCGGGCAGAAGCTAGTAAAAAATATATAATACCTACTATGCACTTGTCAATAAAATATATACGTTCAAAAGTTCATCAAAGCGATGACTACATTTCCCCACAGCTACTTAACATTTAAAACTCAATAGAGTGAAAGCTTCAAAAAGAAACATCCACGAGTCTACAAAGTTGCCACCCCATAGCAAAAATCGAATTGAATACACCCCAAACACTACCCTATCGTTTAGATAAATCTCCAGTCCACGGGAAACAAAGTTTAATAGAAAAGTAAATAGAATCGAAAAAATACTCAAAGAAACTTTTAACTGAGATAAGCGTGATTCCTGCAGATTTATTATTTGAATTTCAAATCGCGAAATCACTTCCATTTTATAAATGTATGAATAAGTTTGAGGTTTATTAACAGGCGATTTATTTTGTCTGTGGAAATGTAAGAGATATTACAGGTTCGGATTATAATATTGTAATTTATGTATTCGGATACAGGTTTATATTTTTTAGGTGAGAAATGGAAGCAATTTGCAAAAGCATCAAATAATATATAGGTATTTGCGTAGTCACTTACCTACTATTTATTACTTTTAGGCACTTCAGTTATACAACTTAGTAAGTAAGTATTTATGAACCAAATAGCATCTGTAAACTTCTATTATGTACGTAAAAATATTGTTAGGTAAATTAGGTGTAGGTATATATAGTTAATTTAATTAAAATTTTACGAATCTTAAAGACTGGGTAAGTAGATAATTGCATTTAACAGCAAACAAATTCGCATAAACAAATTATTACTATCCCTAGTATAGATAATACTTAAATTATCAGCACAATATAATGTGTTAAGGCGTTTTATAATCGCCATTTAGTACAAAATAATGATCATTCAGATAATCGACCACTCGCACGGTAATGTAACTTTACGACGGGTCTTACCGTTAATTTCAGCGGAGATTCCTATTTCAAAGGCTTTGCCACGCTTCGAGATAAATTATAAATGTTGTACATTTTACGTAGTATTAGTAGTGTACGTACTGAAAATAAATGTGTAGTAGCTTATAGAGAGAACAAAAATTATGTTTTAAAGTTTAATAATGTGTGAAGGTTGCATTACTATTGAGTATTACAATAATAAAACTCCCCGTCTTCAAGAACATAGTTAAAATAATTTCATCTGTTGGTATATTTGTTATGGTACCACGTATCTATAAAAACCATTTTCAAAATTGATATCTCAGTATTAATAAACCAATACCTATATTTATTCACTCTATGCTTATATTACCTATCTACATAAAAAATACAAGATGCAATACATAAAAATACACTTATAAATATTCTTATAAACTGCTATTACATATATTAATATACTATTCTCTTAATTGAATTAAAAAACAAATAACGTAGGCACTAGAAATATTTTCGTATAGCCTAGTCTTTTTAGCAAATATGACGACCATAGCTAATCCCACCCATTGTAAACAAAGCCAGCCATACCAGAGACTAAAACAAAATCTACATTATCTGAAGGGGACAGTCAAAAAAAGCATTTTCGAATGCATGTTGATCGACTAACCAGAGGGATTAACTCGCATTTATCCTTTCCCACTGCCGACTTGTTATAGGTATAACAATGGTTTTTGCAATAGATTGTGATTTCATTACAATTTGTCTATGTTACAATTAGGGAATTTCAAAAAAGTATCTAATAAAAAAATATATATACCTAAATCGATAATTTTCAATTAACAGTTTTCATTTTGCCGTGTAAAAATGCACACCGTTTATGAAAAAATACAGCTACCTACAGTGTGAATAGATTTTAAGCATTTACTTGAATGTTCTATAGACAAAAATCCTCCACATAAAAATATGTAGGTATAGGTTTATTGCTGTTTTATTTTAGGGATTTGTTCCTAAAACCTAACCTCAAAGAAATATTATAGGTAGTACTTTTGTGTAAATGTGAGTACTGAGTAGTTATGCAAGTCAGCCTAATTTGCATTTATTTTTTCCAAATACCAGCGATTTTCGCCTCAAAAACAAAATCTAAAAATAAACAAATATTAAATTAACATAAACCATCTCCAAACATTGCAAAGAAGTTAAGGAAGCGATGATTAATAGGAAAATATGTTGACATAACGGATCGACTTACATCGAGACGATAAAGCGAAGTTTATCCTGAATCTCATAACTTTACGGGAAAAAACTATTTTGCTCAACAGACGAAGTTTTAACGACTACGCGAGAGCTCATTTTCAAACATAAATTTTGCCAACACGTACCTATTTCTGGCAGTCGGGAATGCCTTGTAGGATTTAAAGTTGAAAATAATATTAACTTGAACAACTGATTTCTTTCGGAATCTATTTAAACTGGGTGTTGCAAACAAACTCAATTCAAAAATACTGCATTTTGTTGAATTGTAGGGTAGTTGCATTTGTGAAACTTAACCTTTACTGAATAAACACAATATCTAAAATCATAAATCTAAATTTTGATATGTACTCCGAACACCATCATACACTTTACCAAACCTAATTATTTTACGCTAGAAAAAATTGTAGTCTTTATTAATTGGTCGACGTCCCTAAATTATTATTATTTTTCTTTTTTTTTATTTATTTATTTATCAATAACAAATACATTTTACATAATTGAACATGCCAAAAACCACAAAGATTTGTCCGGCATGCAAAGCAATCTATCCACGACAAAAAATACGATGCACAGCGCGCTCGTGTGCTCGCGACAAGTTAAAGACAATTATACCACCATGGACGTATAACAAAAGACGGACGCCGTATTACGAACAAACAACGTGAAGCCACAATAGTAAGCTAGCGATCGTGTAAAGACAATGAACACGCACACACTCTCACCATAGTAAGCTAGTCGGCCGCCATTACGTCGTGAACTACCGACTGATTAACTGCGTCACTGTTTCACAAAAAATATTTAAAATGCCGTCTTGCGTGGTTAAATGGTGTCGCAACAGTACAATTTTAAATAACAAAACACAAGGGATTACATTCCACAGGGAAGCAAGTTATTTCTTTTATGTTTTAATGACAAAATTATTACGGCAAAATTTATATAAAAAAATACAGCCGCCATTGTCATCAAGACAACTGTTGCCATGGCAACATGGCACACACACATGGATGTGTCGCCGCCATTACTAGGCTTCACTCAATGTTTAGGCGATATACCGTCCGTCTTTTTTTATACGTCCATGTATACCACATTATACAATATACAGGTTGTTTATTTAAGTAGGTACTCCTCAATACTTATGTACTATATAAATAAATGTTAGTCAAGTATTTATCTTAATTAAGTCTATTGTATCCACGCTAAAATTCATCCCAAATATATGTAATATTAAGCGTCCAGTACAATAGGAGTAAAATCGATTGTAAATTTTTATATAGAACTAGCGGTCCGCCCCGGCTTCGCCCGTGGTACATATTTACGTTTTCTCTACATAAAAACCATCCTCGTACTTCAAGGAATATAATAAAAAAAGAATTATCGAAATCGGTTCAGCCGTACTCGAGTTATGCGCTTACCAACACATTTTGCGATTCATTTTTATATATAAGAAGATATGAGTTTGCATGTGACCTATTATATAGCCGATGCTGCGGGCAAGACCTTAGTTAATTTCGAACCATATTGAACTAGCTTCATACTTTTAAAAGTTCAATGATTACATACTGCTATAAAAGCAGCGTGTAACGTAACAAATGATTAAACTTCCATTCGACCGCAGTCACATTAACTTTTCATTTGAAACTTCCGAACTTGGCTATTTCCTTACATCGTGTGACGTAACTCACTTAACCGCGAAATAATTCGGATTAATGGTTAGGTTTATATTTTAGTCAAGAATATATTTTATTAAATAGTTGCGTTTTGTTTTTATTTAACAATATATCTACATTCATAATACTGTTTAGTACGCTCTACTACCTTCGTCCAGAACATCTTCAGTTTTTTTCTGGTTCAACTATGTACGTATTTCAACTATCTGCCTATTAATAACTTGACGCCCCGCTATCAAGGGTTATTATTATTCATCATTAAAAATTACAATGTTATTGGAAAGAAATGTGCAATTAAACAACATTGTCTCAATATTTTTGTATACTTGAGAGCCAACTCGTCAACTGCTTAATTGAATAAGTCCGTTGAAGGCCCCTAATATTATTGTAATAACTTCATTAAACTTTGATAAATTAATTTTCATTTGATCATTTCAGTGAGATGAGTTATAATTGAAGAGGCGAGCAGTCGAACGCGGCCACAATCGGAATAATGTCAAATCAATTAAAAGTTGAATTTGGCGGGCAGAGCGCCAGCCTAGTCAACTTTTGGTAAGGCTAGCTTCACAGTGACGTCTTGAAAGCAAATACTCATCTAAGTGAGATACTCATAGCGCACATAAATTTTAATATGTAATTTAACTGTTGAAAACTTGTCACGAATCATGTTTATCACCCAAGAAATGACCACTCTCTAGCAAATGAAAATGAAACGAAAAATACATTTATTTTAGTTTTAGTTTAACAATAAAGATAAGTTCTTCTCAAATGACAAGTCACGCTCAAAACTTTATATAGGTTTTTCAACACTACTCTATTATTTTAAGATTTCTGGCTACATAGTAAGTACACCGTTTCCATCGAAATACACGTCCATTTACAACCCAATATAAAACAAAAATCAACGGTCTGTATGACCGCAGCCTTACCAACGGACTTATCTGCGTCGCACAGCCGCACAGTCAAAACGCAGCCAAATAAATTTACTTGCATACCTATAAGCGGGCAGTGTCTGGCATAAATAAGCATTGCTATCTATATTTCGGTAAACAGTTTACTTCGTAACGACTATATTCGTTTACAGTTTTTTCGACAATCCTGTAATGTAGTAGGTTCATAAAATTGGGATCGGATTAAGCCGTATCGCTGGCTTTATTATGTGTATGTATATTATGTGTATATGTCGCAGTCGAATTGTATAATCCGCCGTATTACATTACGGCTAGCTGTTTTAATATGCCGAAAATTCGTCTTTTTCCAAAATTATAAAAAAAGACGGTCGCGAGCCGCTATTTCTGTATAGTTTTAAAAAACACGAACCTAGCCTAACCTTATCCAAACAAAAATCCATTAAGTTGAACTCTGTACATTATACGCTGTTATTTCAAAATGTAAAAGCGTGGTATAATCGTATGTAAGCACCTTAATGTATGCTTGTGTAGCCTTAAAGGTTTAAATTAGCAAGTTTAAACAGTATTTAAATATAATTTATTGCTTTTCTGAACATGAATAATTGCGTAATTTTTCAAATACCAGTTTCAGTAACATTGAAATTTTGTATTTTTCAGAATAATTGTGTCTAAAATGTTGATACTATAATATGATACTATTGAACTTTCGCAAAGACGTATAGAGTTAGCAGTTGGTAGGTAGTTAAAGAAAAATACAATAAAGTTATAATTTCGTCATAACTATCATGTTAGCCATATCACTAAAATAAACAAGTAAACATTCTAAGCTATGTAAATTCTCCTCGTCAAATATTAATAAAAGAAAACAACTATACCCTTCAAATGTCATATCACACGAATTATTTACATTACTTTTCATATCCCAGTCCGTAATACGCAGATCAAAAGTTTAGGCCAATGATCGTTCGACGCGGCCTATGTAAATGTTATCGAGATCGGGGAAAACATCCCGGGGGAAAAGACCTTGTGGGAAATACCCAATTCGGGAAAAAGTTGCTATTTGCTCGCGGATAAGTCGGTCTTATTTGCTATATTCTAATAAACTATATTATGTGGATACATTTGACATGTTGGATATTTGATGTGGTTTTGGTAATACTGTGTTATAGGTTTGAAGGTCAATTTCAAAGGAAACTAATTAATTTTAGATATTATCTTATGTGCGTCGTTAAACTAGTAGTTCGTCCTGGGGTTAAATGGAGATAAAACAAAAGTAAAATATTGCATGTCTGTAAAGAATAATAAATAAAAGCCGTACTTAGTACCTTTCGTTTGATTTAATAAGTCTATTCTCTCATTTCAGTTATCAGAAAAATAGTTTCCTCCATTTCAAGTTATCAAATAAGTCATGTAGATATTGATTTTGTAAGTAATGTTGAAATTACGAACAATGTAGAGCGATTTTTTGAAAATTCTGTCAGTGAGTCGAGTTCAATGTAGAAGAATTTTAATTACGCTTTATTTTAAAACTAACTACAACATTCTTCAGCATTTTTGGTTAAAAAATTTGTTCCAGCTACATTGATACTGTAATTGATATTATAATGATTTACTGAGGTCAAAAGTTATGAAAATTAACACGTAAAATATTTTATATTTATTAAGTTCTAATAAAAAGTTTGCTAGTCCTTTGTATTTAAAATATGTACTTATATATTATGTACTATAAGTCCAAATATATAGTACTACTATTCAATTACCTTTTTATATCTTATTATTTGCTCAACACATCCTCAAAATCATAACATACTATCACATAATGTATAAACGTATCCTTACACTAGCTCTATCGAACTATCCGATAACACGGTTCATTCATTATCTGTCACCTGTTCTATTGAACACAAGACACCGGCACACTGGCCAGCGGTCGATACGCTGGGCGTGGGTGTTGTAGTTGAATGGGGAATATGGCGAAATGTGAAATGTCTAGTTTATTTTTTTTAGTGATAACTTCTGTAGCACCGTTGAAAACTTTTTGTAGAGGAAATGAAGGTCCATATCTTGAAAGTCCATAAATCGGAATTGCTTGGAAACCCTGTTAAGGAAGATAATTCCAATAATGCGCAGAACGTGGAAACAAGTTTCTATTTAACATTTCTTGCATGTAAAAATGTACTTCTATCTACAATTAATAATAGATGAATATTGCAAAAAAAAGTTAATTTGAACTGGGAATATTAAGTATATGTACTTACCTATATTTATGAGTAGGTATGTACAACACAATATGAGGCACTCCAGTCGTTTCATAAAACGTACATAATATATAGTTTAACTGCAACTAAACACAGCCTCTGTAGTACCATACTCTTACAAAGCCTATGCCTAATGACTCTGGAGTAGGATTTCAGGACTAAATTGTTTGGGTGCATTCGACATGAAAATCAATAATGATTCTACTCTATGTTTAATGTGAATAACAATATTCTTTTAGTAAAAGATATAAAACACAATTTTCTAAGATAATATATTATAATAAGATAAGCAAATTACATATAATTAAACAATGCGTAAATATAAGCAATGAAGAATGTTTTTTTTTTTTTTAATTTTAATAACAAGAATTACCTACGTTGTTAAGTGTTTTCTTTTCTTTTATTCATGTCTTGTTAAATACTTAGTATAATAAATTTCCAAACGTCACAATATCTTCTCTTATATATAAAAATGAATCGCAAAATGTGTTGGTAAGCGCATAACTCGAGAACGGCTGAACCGATTTCGATAATTCTTTTTTTATTATATTCCTTGAAGTACGAGGATGGTTTTTATGTAGAGAAAACTTAAATATGTACCACGGGCGAAGCCGGGGCGGACCGCTAGTACTAAAATAAATATAAACCTTTATCATAACTTTAAATAACTAAGAACAGTACATTTTTAAACTGAAACTCAATCTTTAACACACAACGTTAGGCTAGGGCTTAAATCGTGGAAGCACTAAGCTAGGCTTTAAACTGGAATGTTAAATCGAGGCGGTTCTCATTAGTTCTGGAGGACTTTTGGCACTAAAAGGCATTTAATGCTTTCCTTTTGCATGCTGTTGTCTAGGTTTTAGACTCTTGTATTGAGACTTTCAAAATGTAGTTTTCTTTGGCCGTTCTCATACGTAACAACGTTAGGAATTATGTGAAGCGTCATGAAAATGAGTCAATTCTTGTTTGATGATTGATCAAAAGAAAAGATTGCCATTAATAGACGTAAAAATAAAGTTGAGCGTCTAAAGGAGTTAATTGGTTGTGCAGTTTATTAAATAAGAGAGTATATTCATGTTCGAATAACCATTAACACCAAGTAAAATAAATAAAGAAATAATTGAATTAAAACAGGTTATTTTGTGTACGATGTTCACACGTTCCCGAGAGGCGTTGGAAGCATGCATTTTACATGCCTTCCTTCATCCCACCTGAAGGTTACTGCAAAAATACTTTTCACGAAATGAGTTTACATGTTTCTGCCTGTATGTTACGTTTTCTCATGCACCTAAATTAAAAGACACATTTTTATGACATAGGCAAGTTTTAGCAATTATTATTACATTAAAGGCATACTCATACATTAAAGTACATACTCCTTATAGTTTTATTTAGCAAACAAGGAATGTAGGTTTACATTTGTATAGAGAGATAACGTTACAACTTTACATTCTCAAAACTTAGCTAGTTATTAATTCATTCATTAACAAGTTATTACATTATATTATATAGGTATTATTTTTTTTAATTAATGTCTAATCTGAAATCTCGTATAATACATTACATCTACAGTTATTACAATAACTTCTCAACAACATCCTCTCCATAATAGAATACAACGTTTCAACATCCACAACTAATTCAGTGCCATACATCATATTATTGGATATGCTTGTCATCTCGTACACTATCATAAATCACGTTAAATGCAAGCCAAGTTATTTTGTCCTTATCATATAGACTCCACGGATCCTTTGATCATTTGATGCACATTGCTCTTTTAGTAGCAATAGAAAAAATATAAGGTACCAGCTTTCCGCCTGCGGCTTCGCCCGCTTTGTCTAAAACCTAATAAATTATATACCTACTACAACCTTCCTCGAGAACCACTCTATCTATTAAAAAAAGACGTGTGTCACTCGGGGACTGCCGCGGTAAAGCTATTGCATGCTATGCCTTCAAGCCACACCTCTGTGTCCGTCGGAGTGGGGAGCGTGAGGTTTTTTCGTTACGGAATTTCTGGATTCGGTCCCCGCGCTCAAGGCCCGCGATAGAAGCTATGCAATAGCTTAAAAACTGCATCAAAATCCGTTGCGTAGATTAAAAGTTTTCAGCATACATAGGGATATAGGGACAGAAATAGCGACTTAGTTTTATACTATGTAAGTATGTAGTGATAAGCAATGTAATGCAAACAGGGGAAGTTGACGGAAATATAAGTTAGTACGATGCATGTACTTCGGTCATGCAATAGCAATATTTTAATATCCTATAGCCGTTTCCGTCGACGTTGTCCGCTATTAATTTCGTTCTTTTCCCCTTTTTGTCTCCAAAGTAGCTTGTTGATATTCCGTACTAGGTATATATGCTATATTCTACGGAAATTCTAAACTTCCTTTGTGACTAAAAACTATTGTTATAGGTGGGTATGTCTTCTATCTATTTATAAATAAAAATGCTACGAATATTTCTTCTAGAAAAGAGCTTACGTATTCTCATATTAGTAAAGCAGTTTCTGCTTTCCAAGATCTTGCTTTTCCAGGGGCGACGAAGATGGTCTATAGTTACCTATATAAAATACTAGCTTTCCGCCCGCGGCTTTGCCCGCGTTTTCAAAGAAAAACCCGTTCCCATAGGATTTCCGGGATAAAATCTATCCTATGTCCTTTCTCGGGTATCAAAATATCTATATACCAAATTTCATGCAAATTGGTTCAGTAGTTAAAGCGTGATTGAGTAACAGACAGACAGACAGAGTTACTTTCGCATTTATAATATTAGTATGGATTGTGCGTGAAATAATAAATGCTAACGAGTGAAACCACCTTAAAACCTAGTGTTTACCATAATATATGCTACGTCCAACAAATCATCTTCACTGCATTTAGCCGTTTACCAATAACTTTAGTCATGGGCGCATCGGGGCGCAAATGTGCGATATTTTACAGTAATGGCTGTACGAAATGTAATAAATTACATCGCATTAATCTCCCCAGGTCAGATTAATCGATATCGCTCCAATAGACCTTTTGTGGTCTGCAATTAATTGACCCTATAATTGATTCGGGTGCATTGAAAAATAGATGGCTTGTTGCGTTTTGTTTTAGCGGGTTAGATCGCTTGTTTTGGGGTGATTTGATTGATATTAATGATTGTATTTTATAGATGTACTATTTTGTGCATTTTGCTGTAGATTTAGTATGTAAATATGTAAAATTATGAAAAGAATTTTAACTGCTGAAAAAAATCAAAATAGGTTCCCTATTTTGATTTTTGACTACTCAACGACTGAAACAAATAATAAAGAAACAACAACAGTACAATAATTCCGACAATCTGATACTATCCCTTATTTACATTGTAGACATCCAGCATACCATTTTCCTATAACTAGCTACTCAGAAATGTTCCATGATATACCTCATCTCATATTTCTTACAAAATTCAATTCCATTATGTATGAAATATCCCCAAAAACGGGGAGTGACTCCCGCGGATCCTGTTAATATATCCGATTTTATGTTGAAAAATCATTGGGAGCGTCATAAATTCTAGTAACAGGGGTTGCTAGCAGTGAAAAATCGCAGCAAACAGCTAGGGCGCTAATGTCGTGAGTTAAATTTATCTTGTAAAACATTTATTATATCTGTCAATGAGTCAGCGGAATGAAAAAAGTGCTGGACTTTTTTCGCTATTGCCCAAGAAATGTAATGGGAAGTTGTTTGGAGACGTTCGTCGCACCTAAATGATGACAGTAATTGTGAGTGTTGCCAACTTACATTTTGCAATAAGTGTGAAATATGAAGAACATCGTGCTCTCTAAAACTAAGCTATTAATACCTCCTGCAGGACATAAAAAAAGGTGCCAGGTTTGATTACTAGTGAAAAGTATTTAAAAACTCTCATTAGATTAGATTGCGGGAACATCTTTCTTAATGTCGATATTTTTTTAATAAAATAAAATTAGTTAAGTATTTTACGATTTTATAAAATACTTCTAGTATTTTTGTCAATCTTCAAAATGTTCCCAAACAATTTTATATAAATTCACTGATATGCGATACTTAGAAAACATAAGCATTAAAAAGGTCAACTATTTACCTTGGCCCGAAGCTTTGGCCTATAACGTTTTTTGGACCGGATTATTTATAATGGACTAACAGAAATTTAGGTCTGTTATTGTTACCTAAACATTAATTTGTTATAACATTCTACGCAAATAACAATAGACAAACATAATATCGCCAACAACTAACAGCATCTACAGACGCTCCGATTTGGTTGGTGCCAACCATATTGGAACCGACATGGCAACCATTCCAACATTGCTACAGATTGTCCGACGGTTGGCCTTCCAACTGTCAGTTGACCATAGAGTAATATGTCAGTTGACCATAGTACGAAGAGAATGGGCTAAATTCTACTATAGAAATAGAGAAAATTACAGTCATATGCGGCTCTTAGAACTTATTTTTTAAGGTTTTTAATGTAGCCGCACTGTCAATTTTTTTAATACTTCTAACATAATAAAATACACTTGATTTCTGGCATCTCTATTTGCGTAATCTTTGTTACTTAAGTCCCACAAACAGGGAAAGTCTTTATAAAGTTCCAGTAATTTTATTAATATGTCACGTTCGGTGACCGTAACTCCCTCGGCGTTCATGTTGACGTCCTACACCGGCGGCGTTGCAAATGTGAATGAGCCAATTACCTATATTACTCTATGGAATGAGCCGATTTGGTCGGAACAAAGCTTCCAAACGTTCCAATTTGGTTGGATCGGATAGGAAGTTGGTTTGGTCGGTATTGCTGGCGCATCCGACCACGTCAAACCAATATTAATAATAATTATGTCGGACCGACCGCTCTCTACACTTTCCGATTTGGTCGTGGTCGGATGGTTGGCACCAACCAAATCGGAGCGTCTGTAGATGCATTAACTCCAATCAATAATTTATAATCCCAATGTTGCCTCATCAAAAATGTCACGACAGAATCTATTCCCAACAATAAAATATTATACAGACAGTTGAACTATTGTTAGACATTTATTATTGCGTTCAATTATTCAAAACTCATCCCGGAGCGTGTTTCGAATAATCTGTTATGTCAAACGTTTAGATGACAAGAAATATCCTGAGGGAAACATGGCTGGTTTACCCCCTGCGCTGCCGGGGCTTAAGTCGAGTTCAGTTCTTGAATACTAAATGGGAAAAATCAAGTGTCATGCAGTGGGTAAGCTTATAAGTCGGCCGGCTCGTCACGAGGTAAATCCGAATTGAACAAATAGTATCCGTGAGTGGAATTATTAAGTGTTTTATTTTGAAGGTAACGATGTTAGGTAATGCTGGAGCTTTTCATGTTATGTAACGAATGTTAAAGATTTGTTCAGGTATGAAAATATTGAATGAAATTATGGTGATTCATAGGACAGTATATTTCGCGTTTATTGGTAGTTAGTTGGATAAGTTTCTAGCACTTAATAAAAGTGAAGAGTATCCGTCAAGATGGTGCTAGAGTCAAAAACGGTAATGAAATTATTGAGAAAGTCAATTCTTTTGGTGTTGAGTGACTACGGTAATAAATAAATAGCATATTAAATTATTCAATACATTAACATGTTAATAATTTTGCGTGCCGATTCGGTTTCCAATAAACGAGAGCTTTAGGTAACCTGTTAATTTATGTTTCATTGGCAGAAGGATCTAAATGCCACATATTTCAAGTACGTTCACACATAATAATACCTTATTAAATATTATTTGTTCCCACATTGAATTTTCAAGGCACATACCGACTACAGAGAGTCAGAGAGGGAGAAAAACTACATCATGTAAATGTTAATTCCATTCCACGTAGCGGAGTAAATCTGTTCCATATGTACCTATAAAGAATAAACATATTGTATTAACAATTCTAATTTGTTTGTGTGATATTAAGCAGAGCTGAGGGTTATTTACTTGTTTCTGATTTTCTGTTATGTAAAGTTTAGTTTACGTTTTACTTTTTATAAAAATTGTGATCTTATACCTACTAAATCAAATAGCACGACACTGATATAACCCTTTTATTTATGGTATGTCTTTACAAATGAGAACGTTGGTTACCATTAATTAACTAAGTTTTAAAAAATTAATATACGCAACGTCTCAACGTGCTAATAATTATTAATAATCCGTTCCAATTAATAATCAAGATGTGGAGATAGTAGCAAGCTTTAGTGCTCAACGGGGAGGGATTACATTAAGGACGTCAAGTTATAGCGGGGCGCTAAATCGAGGGCAAGGGCGAAGGGTGCCAAATCCCACTTATCATAATCCTAATAATATTGTTAAATGTTCAAACTATGTAAGATGTGTGTTGCTGTAAAAAATACTGAACGGTTTGGTCTTGGTTGCACATAGAGAGTCTAAAATGATGTAAATAAACTTTAAACTTATAATACTTACATTTTATTGTTCCCTGAAAAAAACCTTATTTTTATTATATTTATTTTAGCTATAATCAAAGCGAATATATAAAAATATTCACTTAGGCCAAAAAAATATATGGATTTGGATATTGCAAAAATCGATAATTGACATCTAGGAAAAGTACGAATTTCTCAACGATAAAAAAGAAAATGATCGAATAAAAGTTGAAGGCTTCATTTAAATCATAAAACACTTGCGATACACACCAACAAACACACATAAACAAGCACACCACACATGAGGCACCTTTGAAAAAAAATCATGTAAAAATATATTTAAATGATCTATAGTATAGAGTGTAGACTATCACTATTCCTTAATAGTTACTAGACCACTTCCTCCTAATAACGTTCTAAGTACATGTTACTTCTTCCTAAATAGCATTTTAGACGCTGCAATGGACTTTAAATCCGTGCCTGTTAACACGTCGCTGCATAGGTAATTGACGACCTACATTTCCCCTCATCATAAAACAAAGCCTGGAGGCGTCTTAACACAGATCTCACTCAATTGTTCTCACTCTCATTGTTGTAACATTCTTTGAAGCCTTTTAGAAATGAGATCTGCAGTAATTAATACTTTTGCTTGCTTGCACTGAATACTTGAAAAGATATTTGATGAAATGTGTTTAATTTTTATAGTCTTGAGAGTGAACTTACCTAGTGATTTTAATGATATATGGACATTGGACACTTTGTAGAAGAAATTAAGTATATTATTTAAATACGAAATTGTTTAAGATTTAAAGGTTTTATTTGTAACAATTTCGAAATTTTAAATACACGAATGAACAATAAACAAATGTTTTAAATCTCACCACAAAAATAGGTCTCTAAAGAGACCTTTAAAACCAAGTGCGCCGTGTAAAATCTCACTCAAAACGTCCCTAAGGGCGAATCTTAACAATCCACCGAATTACAAAGTGCCTACACTCATTACGACCCCAAGGAAGTGTCGAAACTGCTGATTGCTATTTAATGTGTTTGACGTTCGCGATAGCGAATAAAAACCAATATCTGGGGCTATCTAATGGGGCTTTAATCTACTTAACGACTATACAGAGTAGATAGATAAGTGAACGATTTAGCTTTTTTCACAATAAAGCAACGGCTTATCAAAGAAATGGTGATAGTGAAACTGTCTTTTATACGGGAGAGCTTAAATAGCTTCCTAGTTATTGAAACGAGTGCGATAATGAAGGTATTTCGATACTGGATTATGAAAGTGGGTGCAAAAATGTCAAATTAATAATTATCTATTTGTTGAGTCTTAATTAATTGTGGTTGAAGTTATAAAACGCACAAAAGCCGAGAATAGTTTAAAGAGCAAAATTTTGTTTCGTTATTGTTACGATACATAAATTAATCGACCAATTTTAAAAAATATAATTTAAGAGTTATCTTAACCGAGTAACATAATATTATTATGCTCTATGTTATAAGTAATCCGAATCCTTTGTATGCGTATTTCATCTTCACTAGATGATATAGGTCACAAATCGTAACACACCAAACATCAAATTCAGAACCGGGGCATAAATACATGACAATCACAAGAGAAGTAGGTAAATACGGTGACGTCATGTTTGCACAAAGGAAATACACACAATTGAGCGCGATACATCACTGTGATGTATGAAAGTGGAATGCAGGGGTTGCGAACATTTTCAAACAATTTTTGTGGAAATTTTTAGACACATATGTGTGTGTTTTTGTAGTGGTTTTGGTGGAATCTCCTTTGAACGTGATAGGAAAAAAGGACAGACCTTTAAAATGATGTATTTTTTATTTTCTAGGTTGAATTTTTGACATTTGTAATTAAAAATACAATAAAATTAGCTCCAATTGAAAACTCTTTCGTTATTATATTTTCAAAGAGGCCATAGTATTCTCTATTATTCACTTACCTTATAAGTAATTAGTGCAAAAACTGCAAAATTACGAATGAAAAAATAAACGCACAAAGCAAGCATATTCACATTAACATATATTTCACATTAACACTATTGGACGCCGATCTTCCATAGAGGTGTGAGACTTTCCCAGGAGCGAACTAGCGCTATTTTTTGCTGGTTGTTCCCTCCATCACCTCTCACGGCGAGTTCCCACTGACACAATTTCTTTGTGACGCTTGAGTCGCGACACTCCAGCCTCTAATTCAAACACTCTTCAGACTAGAAATAGACTATAAAGTTAACCAACGAGAAGCTAGTTTCCTTAGCTTCTAGACTTTTCTTATTTTTCCAAGAATCTCTCGTTTGTATATTTCTGTACATGTGCCGCAATCAACGCTTTGTACTGCGTTGGAAATGGTTTTTTACTGACACGGTTAAAGAGCTATTGTGCTTAACATTTTTTTTTATTAAAGTGAAACTTTTATTACATCGTCTCAAACTTTTTGGTCTGTGTAGCGCATGTCGCGTGACGGTCGAACCGTGCGATAATTATTATCGTACAAATACGATAATTTTGTGCCTAAGTTTCACTTTTACCGTGGTTTCATAAAACCACACAACATTTTTTTATTTAAGATAACAGATGTCAATACAATCTTTTTAAAGTACTATTATTATCAAAAGGAATTGAAGACGAACCGAAGAAAAAATAACATTAAAAAGGAAAATCCTTTATCAAGTTTCTTCTTTAAAACTAAAAAATAGCTGCTCTAATCAATCATTAAAATAAGCGAATACCACTAGAAAACGCATAACTATGAGCGTCGATCATAATATAATGAAATAAGTTCTCAACGAGCGTCATCAATAGTAATAATAATTAAGGGTAATTTACCGAGCAAGTAACCTTTTGCCCCGGTTGCTTGGACTGTTAAGTGATAAGGCTCTAATAAACTTGACTGTGTCTTTGTGCATAATTGTAATATTCCTTTACGTATATTGAAGTGTTAAATAAATAAAAACTAAATAAATAGTACGAATGAGGGTAGCTAACGATAGCCTCAATGCTGGCTAATCTAATTGCTCTCTACTGGACTTGAATAAAAACTGTTTGAAGCTTGCTTCTAGTGATGTTTAACTTTACCACATTCAACTTAAAGAAGCTTTTGTTTAGTAAAAGGTTTATTTAATAGGTATGTACTGTAATATAGTTTATACTCAGTATAATAGGATTTTATATACCTATAGGTATATAAAAAAACAGAACATAAGTAAAGGTAAGTGAACATTATTGATTATAAAATATTTTTTTATTACACAAAAAGCTTTAGAGGGAACCAAGGCAATCCTCGATAAGTATTATTATTTTATTTATTAAAATATCATATTCCACGATTGTTTTTTTACCTCACAAAATCGTATACCCTTAAATATTTATTAGATTGAAATAAATATAAAAATATACAACGATTTCAATTGTTCAGATAGAATAATAAATAATTGGATAACAAAAGATACGATAATGAAGTTCGATAGCTTTTAGTGGGTTCATTTTACTGCCTACGTAAAATCGGAGAAAGGAAAATTCCGAAAGAACCTAACAACCTTCTGATTTTTATTAAATTTTATTGTTATATGTTATCAATTATTATTGACGTATTTCTTTTATATTTATCTATGTAGTCTTGTAAAGTATGTACCTACTTATCTAGTCTCTGGTTTTCGAGTTTCAATTATCCTTTATATTTTGTTTTTTATACATTTTCATTGATGATCATTTTCTGTGTATTCTTAAATATTAAATAACGATTAATTGAATACAGAAAAGTGTAACATATATTTGCGATTTGATACAGATGAATTCTAATTTAAATTACCTTACTCAATACCTAGGTATATTATATGTATTTAAAATAAATATGCGGGTGCTTAAGACATATTAATATGAAATAGCGATTCTGTATCCCTATTCCTACATGCCATAGCGTAGTAAACGCTTCGTAGCACCGCTACGTTAACTCGTAGCACTCGCTACGGAATTACGCTCAATGATTATGCCAACATACCACTCGTAATATTAGTTAATAATATTTTATATTTTATTATATTTATTGTTTTCCTTATCTAAATGTTTAAATGAATGTAGCTTGTAATAACTGTAGCTGTGATCTTTAATTAATTTATATATTCAAAATGATCGTATGGAACACCGATACAAGTGTAAAATTTATAGAAAATTACAAATAGAACTAAATATTGTTTCATTCATACATTGAAATTGTTGTAGAAAACTTCATATATCCTATAAAAGGAGTCGTTTGGGCATTACAAAAACTTAAATAGTGTACTTCAAAGGTAAGTTAACACAGTATCTAGAACAAAACTATAAAGTTAATTAGATTCTTTCCCTATAAGATAACACTAAAACATTGTCTTATCCCAGCACTACTATTCTGTAAGTCTTGTCACGTTTTACTTTAGCCTCAGAGCAAAGCCCGCGTTACTTGTTAACCGCTCACCTATTGCCCGGCTTCCGCAAATACCTTGAGGATCTTATCAGATCTGACCTGGATTTCTCTAGAATTCGTTGGCGATTCGATAGTGTTGTAATGTGTTTCTATTAGCATTTGTAGATGTCGGATTAAAAGTTATGTCGTTTTGAATAGTCAAGATTTGAATGCACTAAGTGTTGAATTGTAAAGATTTTTATAGCAATGTACATTGTAGATTATATATAAGTATGCATAGAGCATATCAGAAGAAATCAAAGTATATCAGAAGAAATTAAGAAAATATTTACATTTACTACGGAAAAAACATATAAAATCCAATTTTTTAAATTTCATTTGTCTTATTTATCGATTGCTAATAAATCTCTTCAGCACTAGCCACTACATCCATGGCTAGTTGAATAGACTTACATATTTTATGTTTTAGTGCGAACACGTTGACACAGTGAAAATAAATGCGTTTTTACGACGTAGCTCTGCTCATTCGATCATACGATCAATCAATGTACCACCCCGCCGACAGACAACGATGATGTATGTGTTTTTCTATCATCAATACTTATGACTCAGTGGATAGCTATTTATAATTATTATAATGTAATATGGTACCTATCATCGGTAGATATAAATAACCAATTGAGATGATGAATACAACAAATATAAACAAATAAATAATTAATAATAATAAGTAATTAAATAAATTATTTAAAGAGAGACTTTATTCAACAAACGTGATTCTTTTCAGGTTTTAAAGTAAGTACGGAACCCTTCGTGCGCACGTCTGACTCGCAATTAGCCTTTTAACTTTAGAGTAGGTATATTATAGATAAGATACCTTTAACAGAAACTGATGTTTTATTTAGAGTGATAAAATATAAATGCAAATGAAACAAAGGTTGAACGGGAAAAGTAAAGGTAAGATAATTAAACCCTGAGGTCACAAAGCATAAGATTTTACAACCCTTTAGTTTAATTTGAGGGTAAAACCTGCCCTAGAGAAAATCAATAATTTTATTATCTTGATTCTTGCCATATTATCTCTCTTTAACATTGATATTATTTAATAAAAATTTAAAACGATCATAACTTACAAATATATACATGGAAAATAGTAAATAACATTTAATTTCCTTAGAATAAGTACGTTTTCTTCATAAATATTCAATTTGTGCATTTATTATTCACTTCTCCAAAACGTTATTAACTATTATAAACATCAATATAAAATTTCAAGTGCCAATCTCCAATTATACTCGAATCCCCTCTCTCAAATCTAAATAAGTAAGATGTAATACATATTCATCCCGATTATTTATGCATGTATACAACATGGTCGAATAGCTAACGGTATTTTACGATCAATTGGCTTTGTTCAATAAAATATAATTTATGCTTACTAATATTAGTATATTATTATATTATCTGTGCTTATAATATTATAAATGCGAAAGTCTGTTTGTGTGTTATTTACACTTCGCCACGGAGTGATTCTGTTAGGTATATTAGATAGGTATTATTTGTGTCTGAAGATACTGAGGTGTCTAGAGAGCGACATAGGCTACTTTTAACCGGGATGAAATATCTCATTGCTATGGGAATTTATTTTAATACGCAGGTGAAGCCGCGGGTCGTAAGCTGGTTAGTTTATAAAATAACCCCTGTTTATAGTGGGGTAGGTTTTATTGTAGTGTAAATTTTATAATAATAATAATAATAATGGCGTAGGGATGTGACGACCCCATCGCCCCCGGTTGGCATATCTACAATAGATATCCCAACCGTGCAGTCAGTCACCCCGCAGGGCACCTTGTGGCGAGGTGTCGGGGAGTAGCGACCCCGCGGGAACCGAGCGCTCCCGGGGGAGGTCCCTGTCCTCACCTCTGGACTGTCCCAGTGGCAGTTCGGAGTGAACAATGACGAGGTTCAGGATCCCCCACCTCTGGCTTGCCTTTGTTGGCCGCCCAGAGTGGAGCCGCCAGAGCTATATGCTCGGGGGTGGAAGTGTCTAATGGCGTAATAGCGGGGAAACCCGCTCCGGGCCCGCGGGCCCGCGATGGTGAAACCGGTGCCGCACCTCTCTACACCCCTAGCCGTTCAGCTGATGTTGCCCCCTTGTTGCCATACTCGGTAACCTTTTTGGGAGCCCATCGACCGAACTGGCGAGTCACCGTCTGCCATTATTTTCAATTTTTAATATTGAAAAGGCAGACGTCCATAGTCCCCATTGAACCAATATACCAGTCCATCTAACACCCCCTTCCATAACCCAGTTTTGTTCATTTCCATTTTTCTGCAATAGTCCTACATCGGCCGCGGACTGCCCAGGGCTGTATCTCTATAGTGCAGTCATGGGCAGGCTGCGGCTGGTGTCCCACAACACATTAAATTCTCTAAAGGGCCTCTGCGTGTTGGACCTGTGTCCCCACGTAAGCCTTCCAAAGGACCGGGTATCTTCCTTCTGGTGGTACCCGTGTATTATGGAGAGAGACATAATAATAATAATAATAAACACATTTATTGTCAGAATCACATCATGATTACAAATTGATTTACAAAGGAAAAACAAATAAAAGAAAAATAATAAGAATAAGAAGAAGCTTATTCCTAAGAAACAGTAGGTAATGTGGCAGTGAGTGACCTGACAAATGGAGCCAACTCAGTTTATGATGGCAAGGTGATTAATACCTTACCACCACTGATTTTCAGTGACCCCAAGTGACTATTGGAGTTTCAGTCTAGAATTACATGTAATGAAAATTTAACATGAGTATATTATGTGAAGGATATATTTCTATTAATATGATAGATATAATATATATATAATATCAGTATGTAATTATGTATATAATGTAAATAAATAAAATGAAATTATGTATACAATGTTAATAATAATTATAACGATAGATAGGCAGAGAATAAATGCGTATATAATATTATGTTATAAAATAGATATTTAATGTGTAATTCGATACAAATGCACTAAGTGTTAGAACAGGATTTTAAAATATGTTTCCGGTATTGAAAACGAAAATTATTAATATTTGTCAAACTGGTTAATGGTGGTGGGATGTTGTTCCAACACTTAGTGGCATTGTATCGAAAGCTACCCTTGAATGCAGCTGAGTGGTGCTTGGGTATGGATAGTTTACAGTTTGCAGACCTAGTTAGGTAGTTTAAGGCACTTCGTTCACCTACCCATGCGAGTTTTTCGTAGAGATATGTGGGTATTTTCGACTGCATCAATCCAAAAAGTAAAGTGGCAAAGTGTACCTGGCGTCTTTTTTTCATATTTAGGACGTTTGCGGTATTAAGGTAGGGGCTCACATGACTTCTTGAAGGGATGTCCCAGCAAAAACGCGCACACGCATTTTGTACACGCTGTATCGCTGTTTGTGTGCGAGAAAGAAGTCTGGGGCCATAAACAGTGTCGGCGTAATTGAATCTGGAGAGGATAAGAGCATCACATAGTTGAATGCGTAGAGGTGTTTCGATATAATTTCTTATTCTATAAAGCATTTTTAATTTGTAGAATGAGGTGGAGATTGTTTTGTTAATGTGTTTTTCAAACCTAAGGTGTTCGTCAAAAATTAGTCCCAAGTTACGTGCCTCATGCACACGGTCAATTTTTCTTGAATTTATTGTTATGACAGGATCGTGGTTAGCTATTTTTTCAATTACTTTGGGATTTCCTAATATAAGGTACTTGGTTTTGAGGGGATTCAGAATCAAGGAGTTTTTTTGTGCCCAAGAGTCAATTCGCTTAATGTCAGAATTCATGTGGTCAAGTGCTTGTATAGTTTCACTAGGATAGAATGAGAGATAGAGTTGTACATCATCCGCATATATCTGGTAACTGCAGTGTTTAATGTTGTTTATAATATCTGCGCTGTACAAAATAAATAAAAGTGGCCCTAATATTGATCCTTGCGGAACTCCTCTTCCTATGCTGGTACATTCTGAGAACAACCTGCTTCCATCCTCTTTTGTGACCATCACAGTTTGCATTCTATTACTTAAGTAGCTTTTAAACCACTTGATGCTATTATCACTTAATCCGTAGTAGGCTAGTTTGGAGAGAAGCAAAGTAATATCTATAGTATCGAATGCACGTGAAAAATCAAGTAGCAGTAGTAGAGTTCCCTTTCCTTCATCCTGCGCTCCTATCACAGAGTCAACTACATCCAAGAGTGCAGTGGTGGTACTTCTTTTTTTCCGAAAACCGGACTGGTGATCAGGGAGTATGTTGTTCCTCTCCAGGAATTCTAATAATTGTTTATGAACTATTTTCTCGATAATTTTGGATATACAGGGGAGGAGACTTATGGGACGTAGATCATGTAGGTTTTCAGGATTATTTATTTTAGGTTTAGGAATTACCAGGGCATGCCGCCATAACTCCGGGAAGGTGCACGTCTGAATGGATCTATTAATTATATGTGTTATCACTGGTAATGTATTTGGTAAGGTAAGTAGTAACATATCTAGTTGTATGTCATCTATCCCTACAGCTTGAGATTTGAGTTCTTTTATATGTTTGTGGACTATATCTTCATTGACAAATTGAAAATCAAATACAGCATCACCATATCTATTAAGATTGTAAAATGAGATGGTTGATATATCAACTTGAGTAGTGCCTGGGATATTTAGAAAATGACTATTTATATTATGAGGGTTATTAAGATGTGTTGGAAGGATGCAGTTCTTGTTGGGGTTTAAATGCTGTTTAAGATGTTTCCACATGAATTTTGGTTTATTTATGTTGTTATTTATATATGAATTGAAATATGCCTGTTTTTCTCTATGAATTGCAAATTTAACATAATTTTTTAGATCCGTGTAGAACTTTTTGTGTACATCAAGTTTACTCTTGCGCGCTGTAACATGAGCTTCATCACGACTTTTCATCATCATTTTCAAATTGTATGTAATCCATGGATATTGCTTGTCCTTGATATAGATGGTTCGTTTTGGAGCAAAAAAATCAAATAAGGATAAAATGTAACTGGTAAGAGTAATAACAGCATTATCGACGTCATTAATTTGTAATAGGTTATCCCAAATAATGTTATTCAAAGATTGTTGGAAGACTTCCTTGTCGATGTCTTTGATCGGTCTGTATGTAAAATGTTTGGGTTGCATTTTTTCTTTGGTTATGTTGAGGACACATGTTACAAAAGCATGATTGCTGAGTGCCTCAATATTATCAACTGTGACATGTGAGACGGGTGTGTTTGTACAGACTAAATCCAACAATGTTTCCGTTTCGGCTGTGAAATGCGTGGGCTCAGATATATGTTGTTGTAGTTTGTAGGTATTTAAAAAACAGTCCAATTTCATAAAATTCGGGTGACAGGGGTTGAAGATATTTATGTTGAAGTCTCCTAGTAGTACCATATAGTCGCACCAGATAAAAGATCCGATAGATTCTGACAGAGCTTCAAAAAATATTCCAGCATCCAACCATGGTGGACGATATGCAGTTCCTATAACTAAATTTTTACCTCGTACTACAAGCTTGAGCCACATTTGTTCAACGGTAGATGGAGAGGGATTAGATAAAATACGCACTTGAAGCCCTTTTTTCAAATAGAAGCCTACCCCACCTCCGCGGGTCCGCACACTGGTTGGTCGAGGTACATGATGCAGCCGGTATCCCGGGACAACAGGAGCACGTCCCTCCTCACCAGCCCTCAGCCATGTTTCGTTTATAGCCATTATATCAACAGAATGGCGCTGCATCGCCACGAGGAACTCGTCGTGCCTATTACCCAGAGATCCGGGATTTAAAAAACCAAATTTCAGATTATGTTTACAATTGAAGACCAATTATTATCTTTAAATGAGAAAAAAATAAAAATAAAATAGGGTAGGTGTATAGAATAATAAGTAAATATACTATATAGATTAGGATGATAATATAAGAATGCAGTAATACATACATAGAATATAAATATTATGGAAATTATTTTTAGGGAAAAATTAATCATTACCTTATGTGAGTATCCATACAAACATGCATACAGAAACTTGTTTTTGCTTTTATTACTGAGGAAACTAGAGTCAAAGTCAACAACACTGCCACATAACACTTTTAAAGAAAACAATGAGATTATAACATAAAATAGAATTAAACTTAGATAATGAGTCACATAATATGTGCAATTATATTTATATCTAGGTAAGCGGTAAACATGTTTAAGAGGAGTTATTTTAGCTTTTGTGTTGAGTTTATACAATAAAAATACAATAATTAGACTATGGTAGTAATAAACATCACTGCCACATAACACTATTAAAGAAAACAATGAAATTATAACATAAAATAGAATTAAACTTAGATGATGAGTCACATAATATGTGCAATTATATTTATATCTAGGTAAGCGGTAAACATGTTTAAGAGAAGTTATTTTAGCTTTTGTGTTAAGTTTATACAATAAAAATACATTAATTAGACTATGGTAGTAATAAACATCACTGCCACATAACACTATTAAAGAAAACAATGAAATTATAACATAAAATAGAATTAAACTTAGATGATGAGTCACATAATATGTGCAATTATATTTATATCTAGGTAAGCGGTAAACATGTTTAAGAGAAGTTATTTTAGCTTTTGTGTTAAGTTTATACAATAAAAATACATTAATTAGACTATGGTAGTAATAAACATCACTGTCACATAACACTATTAAAGAAAACAATGAAATTATAACATAAAATAGAAGTAAACTTAGATAATGAGTCACATAATATGTGCAATTATATTTATATCTGGGTAAGCGGTAAGCATGTTTAAGAGAAGTTATTTTAGCTTTTGTGTTGAGTTTATACAATAAAAATACAATAATTAGACTATGGTAGTAATAAACATCACTGCCACATAACACTATTAAAGAAAACAATGAAATTATAACATAAAATAGAATTAAACTCAGATAATGAGTCACATAATATGTGCAATTATATTTATATCTAGGTAAGCGGTAAACATGTTTAAGAGAAGTTATTTTAGCTTTTGTGTTAAGTTTATACAATAAAAATACATTAATTAGACTATGGTAGTAATAAACAAACCTATAAAAGCTTAGACTTGTATTAAAAATAGATATTAATGATAGAAAACATACATCAAAATAGTTCACATATGAAAAACCTTATCTAGATCGTCTTCCGTACGTATATTGATAACTTTAGATTTATTGTCCTGCCTAGCGTAAATTCGGCCCCCACGAGTCCATATAAAACGCCAATTTTTGGTGCGTCCCAGCTTCTCCCGTGTGAGATAAAAAAGATTACGGTTTTCGTATGTAAGATGTTCGTTTAGGTAGAAACGGCATGGATCCCCGCTTAGCCCCGTCCCGCTGGTATCGGCGCTGCGTCGCACGCGCGCCGCCTGTAGTAGTTTATCACGCAAGGGTCTGCGGGTGAGACGTACTATTATGGGACGTGGTTGCGAGCTGGACTCGGGCAGACGCTTAGGCCCACGCCGGTGCGCGTTCGCTATATCTCGCTCATCTAGGGTTAGACCAATTTTTTGTGCAAGTGTGATAGTGGTGTGCAGTAGATTCTCTCCATTAGATTCAGGTATACCAGTAATCTCAACGTCATATAGTAGTTTCTCTTGTTCGGAGTCGTTCAGCTTTCCCTTTAGGGACTCAATCGATTCCTGATTCTGTTGAACTTGTTTCTGGCCGATCTCGATGCATGGTTCAGATTCAAGATGTGATACGCGTTCCTCTATACTATCCAACCTTGAGCCAAAATTGGAGACCAGAGTGGATAGACGAGATATCTCTAAACGGAAGCTGGATAACTCGGACCGTAGAAGCTTGATCTCTTGTATTAGAGATGTTGAGCCCTGTGGGGAGGTGCTGACATCTTCAAAGTTATCCGATTCTTGGCTTTCAGGCTGAGTATCATCAACAGTTTTAGAGGTTGTTTTAGTAGTACATATTTTGCAAATCCACTTGTTATTATTACGGGACGACGGGCTTATATGATTACACTGCCTGTGGTAAGTTATATTGCATTTATTACATTTTGTGCTATCTGACGCCCCGAAGAACTTTCCACAACTGTTGCATTTGTTTGCCATGTTTATTCAAGCTTCGATTTATGATGAAGGAACGATTAATTATGTAAAATATTAACGTGATGGCCCAGATTATAACGTTTTGTATATAAATTGTGTATAAATGACTTCAAATCGTACTTAGCACTTAGCACACTTTCAGATGTTCGGTTGAGAATTTTAAATCGGCTCACGGCTGTTTGACAGTTGGCACTTTTTAACGTTTTTACACTAATGCAGTATATAAATTAAAGTTTTATACGGTTCGTTATTAAATAGTAGGTTAGATTATCACTCAAATACACATTTAGAACTTTCTAGCTATGATAAAATACTTTTTATAATATAAAATTTACGGAGCTTAAACTGACACTCCAACTTTTTTGACTGTTTTGATTTCAAGTTTGCTATATTTTCTCTTTTATATGTTACTAGCGGTCCGCCCCGGCTTCGCCCGTGGTACAAAAAACACATCTTTTCTCTACATAAAAACCATCCTCGTACTTCAAGGAATATAATAAAAAAAGAATTATCGAAATCGGTTCAGCCGTTCTCGAGTTATGCGCTTACCAACACATTTTGCGATTCATTTTGTTATATATGTTATAGTTTTTGTTATTGTTATATCGCAATATTATATTTACAATAATAAGTGCAAGTAGGTATTAACTATAGGTACATTTAAGCATCGAGAAGGGATATATTAAATTATGTTGTCTATATACTCTATACTAATATTATAAAGAGGAAAGGTTTGTAACTATGTATGTATGGTTTTCACGCATAAACTACTGAACCGATTTTGTTGAAATTTGGCACAGATAATCTTTAGACCCTGAGAAAGAACATAGGTACATTTTATTGCGAAATATGCACCACGGGCGAAGACGGGGCGGACCGCTAGTCTGAAATTAAAATGATATGAATATGTGATATACCTACCAAATTTGTTTGTGCAATATTACTAACATACATTTAACCGTTTTTAGCGCATAAATAAAAAAAAGGTATGCCCAAAAGTTTGGAGAAATTCAACAGTATTTGAATTTTATTTAATATCACAATAACCTTTCATAAATTATATATTTATTACGAGCATACAATGTAGATGTCTATTGTTATTCAATTCCCACTTTAAAAACAAATGTCTCGGTCTAGCAGAACACAGAAGGTCGATCATCTACTCGTCCGTAAAGAAAATCGATCAGTGAAACAGATGTAATGCATTTTCCCCATACCTCATAACACGGGACTTCAATGCTCACTAGAGGGGCTTCATAGAGCGAGCAGCCTCGCGAAGCAATTGCCGAGTATTGACCGTGTGCCATCATTTCCCAGGCCAAGCCACGAATGATATTTTATTCTTTTATTTAGATCGAAGATTGAATTGAATGATAAAGCTTTATATTTTTTATACTACAAGGACAAGATTAATATGATAAATGATAAAAATGCATGATTTGATATTTATAGACACTCGTGCAGCATGAAAATTCACGTAAGTAAACATATTATATCATACTTGCATTACCATCTGGGGACAACTTAAAATCCCAGTTTTCGGTAAACCGGATTCACTGAGGTATTTGACTAATGAAAAGTATTTTATTTCAAAATAAATATATTACAAATGGGTTGTACGTGTTCATTAATAATTAAAATATATTTTTGAATACGTTAAAATGACGACAGAGCTGCTCAGTTTCAATTGGTTCGACAGATAGGAAAAAAGGACAGACCTTTAAAATGATGTATTTTTTATTTTCTAGGTTGAATTTTTGACATTTGTAATTAAAAATACAATAAATTTAACTCCAATTGAAAACTCTTTCGTTATTATATTTTCAAAGAGGCCATTGTATTCTCTATTATTCACTTACCTTATAAGTAATTAGTGCAAAAACTGCAAAATTACGAATGAAAAAATAAACGCACAAAGCAAGCATATTCACATTAACATATATTTCACATTAACACTATTGGACGCCGATCTTCCATAGAGGTGTGAGACTTTCCCCGGAGCGAACTGGCGCTATTTTTTCTGGCTCCTACATCAAAATCTGAAAAATGATAAAACCGAAGGTTGTTCCCTCCATCACCTCTCACGGCGAGTTCCCACTGACACAATTTCTTTGTGACGCTTGAGTCGCAACACTCCAGCTTCTAATTCAAACACTCTTCAAACTAGAAATAGACTATAAAGTTAACCAACGAGAAGCTAGTTTCCTTAGCTTTTAGACTTTTCTTATTTTTCCAAGAATCACTCGTTTGCATATTTCTGTACATGTGGCGCAATCAATGCTTTATACTTTGTTGGAAACGGTTTTTTACTGACACAGTTAAATAAGCTATTGTGCTTAACTTTTGTTTTTATTTATGACTAGCTGTGCTCCGCGATTTTACCTGTGGTTTTACCCGCAGTGCTCCGCTCCTGTTGGTCGTAGCGTGATGGTATATAGCTTATAGCCTTCCTCGATAAATGGGCTATCTAACACCGAAAGAATTTTTTCAAATCGGACCAGTAGTTCCCGAGATTAGCGCGTTCAAACAAACAAACTCTTCAGCTTTATAATATTAGTATAGATAAAAGATATCATAACAAGCTTTATAAAGTCTAAATTAATGCGTCGATCATAATATAATGAACTTTTTCCGTAGTTGTTTGGAAGAGATCACTGCTAAGTGCTAAGTTGCGCTGTTTTAGGAGGAACTTCCTACCGCGCACTACTCCTCTGTGGAACGACCTTCCAAATTCGGCATTTCCCAAGGACTATAATTTAGAATACTTTAAGAAGAGAGCGTATTCCTCCCTAAAAGGCCGGCAACGCAACCACAATACTCCAAAGTCTGTGGTTGTTCATGGGCGGCGCCAATCATCGCTTTCTGTACGGTGACGCGCAAGCTCGTTTGCCGACTTACACATAAAAAAAAAAAAAAAAGTTGGTTGTATTTTGTACATAAATCCAATAAGATTTCCTTTATTAATAGTTATATGTTAAATAAATAAAATCTAAATAAATGTAAACGGGGCAGCTAACGATAGCCTCAATGCTGGCTAATCTAATTGCTCTCTGCTGGACTTGAATAAAAACTGGCTGATGCTTGCTTCTAGTGATGTTTAACTTTACAACATTCAACTTTAAGAAGCTTTTGTTTAGTAAAGGTTTATTTAATAGGTTTGTACTGTAATATAGTTTATACTCAGTATAATAGGATTTCATAGATATATACCTAACCTATTAAAAAAACAGAACCTATTAAAAAATTAAAGGTAAGTGAACATTATTGATAATAAAATATTGTTTTATTACGCAAAAAGGTTTAGAGGGAACCAAGGCAATCCTCGGTAGGTATTATTTTTTATTTATTAAAATGGCATATTCCACGATTGTTTTTTTACCTCACAGAAACGTATAAAGAATACTATAACAATAAATACCCTTAAATATTTATTAGATTGAAATAAATATAAAAATATACAACGATTTCAATTGTTCAGATAGAATAATAAATAATTGGATAACAAAAGATACAATAATGAGGTTCGATAGCTTTTAGTGGGTTTATTTTACTGCCTACGTAAAATCGGAGAAAGGAAAATTCCGAAAGAACCTAACAACCTTCTGATTTTTATTAAATTTTATTGTTATATGTTATCAATTATTATTGACGTATTTCTTTTATATTTATCTATGTAGTCTTGTAAAGTATGTACCTACTTATCTAGTCTCTGGTTTTCGAGTTTCAATTATCCTTTATATTTTGTTTTTTATACATTTTCATTGATGATCATTTTTCTGTGTATTCTTAAATATTAAATAACGATTAATTGAATACAGAGAAGTATATGATATATTTGCGATTTGAAACAGGCGAATTATAATTTAAATTACCTTACTCAATACCTAGGTATATTGTATACATAAAATAAATATGCGGGTGCTTACCTAAGACTTAAGACATATTAATATGAAATAGCGATTCTGTATCCCCATTCCTACATGCCATGGCGTAGTAAACGCTTCGTAGCACCGCTACGTTAACTCGTAGCACTCGCTACGGAATTACGCTCAATGATTATGCCGACATACCACTCGCAATATTAGTTAATAATATTTTATATTTTATTATATTTATTGTTTTCCTTATTTAAATGTTTAAATGAATGTAGCTTGTAATAACTGTAGCTGTGATCTTTAATTGGTAATTAATTAATTTATATTATATTCAAAATGATCGTATGGAACACCGATACAAGTGTAAAATTTATAGAAAATTACAAATAGAACTAAATATTGTTTCATTCATACATTGAAATTGTTGTAGAAAACTTCATATCCTATGAAAGGAGTCGTTTGGGCATTACAAAAACTTCAACAGTGTACTTCAAAGGTAAGTTAAGCTTTACATCATATAGAACAAAAGAATAAAGTTAATTATATTCTTTTCCTAAAAGATAACACTAAAACATTGTCTTATCCCAACACTACTATTCTGTAAGTCTTGTCACGTTTTACTTCAGCCTTAGAGAAAAGCCCGCGTTACTTGTTAACCGCTCACCTATTGCCCGGCTTCCGCAAATACCTTGAGGATCTTATCAGATCTGACCTGGATTTCTCTAGAATTCGTTGGCGATTCGATAGTGTTGTATAATGTGTTTCTATTAGCATTTGTACAATATAGCATTTAGCATTAAACAATAAAGTATGTAATTTCCAACTTTTAAAGTTGTATGTGGTTTTGAATCGTTAATTTTTTTGTGGCTATGTAAATCGTGTTAAAAACAACATCCATAGACATCCAACAATATTGAAACAAATAAAACACACATTTTGGATAAAATTAAAATACCTGTATTATATGTTGACCCACTTTAGACGGGCATATTTAATTCAAATTTGGTATTATCAAAGATCGGCGAGAATAACCGTGTTTTTTAACTATATTTATATTATTCAATTTCAATTGAATAATTTTGGATTGCAAATAAATCTCTTCAGCACTAGCCACTACATCCATGGCTAGTTGAATAGACTAACATATTTTATGTTTTAGTGCGAACACGTTGACACAGTGAAAATAAATGCGTTTTTACGACGTAGCTCTGCTCATTCGATCATACGATCAATCAATGTACCACCCCGCCGACAGACAACGATGATGTATGTGTTTTTCTATCATCAATACTTATGACTCAGTGGATAGCTATTTATAATTATTATAATGTAATATGGTACCTATCATCGGTAGATATAAATAACCAATTGAGATGATGAATACAACAAATATAAACAAATAAATAATTAATAATAATAAGTAATTAAATAAATTATTTAAAGAGAGACTTTATTCAACAAACGTGATTCTTTTCAGGTTTTAAAGTAAGTACGGAACCCTTCGTGCGCACGTCTGACTCGCAATTAGCCTTTTAACTTTAGAGTAGGTATATTATAGATAAGATACCTTTAACAGAAACTGATGTTTTATTTAGAGTGATAAAATATAAATGCAAATGAAACAAAGGTTGAACGGGAAAAGTAAAGGTAAGATAATTAAACCCTGAGGTCACAAAGCATAAGATTTTACAACCCTTTAGTTTAATTTGAGGGTAAAACCTGCCCTAGAGAAAATCAATAATTTTATTATCTTGATTCTTGCCATATTATCTCTCTTTAACATTGATATTATTTAATAAAAATTTAAAACGATCATAACTTACAAATATATACATGGAAAATAGTAAATAACATTTAATTTCCTTAGAATAAGTACGTTTTCTTCATAAATATTCAATTTGTGCATTTATTATTCACTTCTCCAAAACGTTATTAACTATTATAAACATCAATATAAAATTTCAAGTGCCAATCTCCAATTATACTCGAATCCCCTCTCTCAAATCTAAATAAGTAAGATGTAATACATATTCATCCCGATTATTTATGCATGTATACAACATGGTCGAATAGCTAACGGTATTTTACGATCAATTGGCTTTGTTCAATAAAATATAATTTATGCTTACTAATATTAGTATATTATTATATTATCTGTGCTTATAATATTATAAATGCGAAAGTCTGTTTGTGTGTTATTTACACTTCGCCACGGAGTGATTCTGTTAGGTATATTAGATAGGTATGATTTTTGTGTCTGAAGATACTGAGGAGTCTAGAGAGTAACATAGGCTACTTTTGACCGGGATGGAATATCATTGTACATTTATTTTAAGTTACATATCGTTTCTGTTAATTTTGTTTTTGTGTGCATTGTACAATAAAGTGTTTTCTATTCTATTCTATTCTAATATCTCATTGCTGTGGAAATTTCCTTTAAATACGCAGGCAAAGCCGTGGGCTGAAAGCTAGTTAGTTTATAAAATAAACCCTGCTTACAGTGGGGTAGGTTTATTGTAGTGTAAATTTCGACTGTTTTGATTTCAAGTTTGCTATATTTTCTCTTATATATTTGTTATAGTTTTTGTTATTGTTATACCGCAATATACAATTTACAATAATAAGCGCAAGTATTAACTATACATTTAAGCATCGAGAAGGGATAAATTATATCATGTTGTCTGAAATAAAAATGATATGAATATGTGATATACCTACCTAATTTGTTGTTATTGCAATATTACTAACATACATTTAACCGTTTTTAGCGCATAATTATGAAAAGGTATGCCCAAAAATTTGGAGAAAGTTAAGTATTTGAATTTTATTTTAATATCACAATAACCTTTCATAAATTATATATTTACTAGCTTTCCGCCAGCGACTTCGCCCGCTTTGTCTAAAACATAATAAATTATATACTAAAACCTTCCTCTTGAATCACTCTATCTATTAAAAAAAACCGCTTCAAAATCCGTTGCGTAGTTTTAAAGATTTAAGCATACATAGGGACATTGGCACAGAGAAAGCGACTTTGTTTTATACTATGAGCACGAGCATTCAATGTAGATGTCTATTGTTATTCAATTCCCACTTTAAAAACAAATGTCTCGGTCTAGCAGGACACAGAAGGTTGATCACCTACTCGTCCGTAAAGAAAATCGATCAGTGAAACAGATGTAATGCATTTTCCCCATACCTCATAAGGGGACTTCACTTCTCACTAAAGGGACTCCATACAGCGAGCAGCCTCGCGAAGCAATTGCCGAGTATTGACCGTGTGCCATCATTTACCAAGCCGAGCCACGAATTATCGTTTAGATCGATGATTGGATTGAATGATGAAGCTTTATATTTTCTATACTACAAGGACAAGACAGGACTACTGATAAAAATACATGATTGATATTTTAAGATTAAATATATTGCAAAATTATTTCGAATTAAATATATGTATTAAATAGATTAAATTAGAATTAAATATATTAAATAGAGAAAATAGATTTCGAATTAAATATATTGCAAATGGGTTGTACGTGTTATATTAACAATTTAAAAAAATATTTTTGAATACGTTAAAATGACGACAGAGCTGCTCAGCTTCAATTGGTTCGCGAGGATGCTCGCTCTGTGGAACTTACAATAATCTATAGATCCAGAGCTAATGCATGTAAACGCACGGCGAGTGCACACCGACCCTGACATCAAATTAATTAGTCTCACCCATTAGGCTGGACAAATAAAAGTGGTTATGAGCCAACCCTGGCATTAGCTGATTGGATTCATGTTTATGGGATCAGACGTGCGTTGATTTAACTAGTGGTTCTTGTATCGAAATTTTTGGTTAGCTAATATCTCGTTATTTTAATGTTTAGATGTATTGTTTGGTTATTTTCAATGAAAGTGATAAAAGTATGATTCAATTTTGATCATTATATGATTCAGTTTTTTTTTGCTTGACTGGTGATTGTTATGTAAAATGTACATTAGTAGGTTTAATATCACGTTTCATAATTTAGTTATAGTGCTTATAATTATACTGTCTCTGTCTTAACTGTCCCTTTTGGAAGACGGAAATATTCAGAATCATACAAACAATACATTTGCAATAATGAAACATGAAACACGAAACCACGTCACAATCAAAGCCCGCAAGCGATACAAAACATTTGCGACAAGTTAAATAATACGTTCACTTTGTAATAGGTTTAGCACGGCTCAGTGGAGGTAAAAATAATTTTATACAAGGGCAGGAGCGACGATAGAGTCCATAAAACTTCCTTCCATCTCCCTCAAGGGAACCATTGTACGAATAAAACGCAAGAGCGCTTTTCGGACTAATTTTCTAAAATCTTCCTTGTTATATTTCGTGTTTTTAATCTGACAAACATTCAATTAGGTACATTTATCTTGAGTTACTGGCTCCTTTTTTAGTAAAAAAGTTAATTTTTTATACCAAACTTAATACTGTTGATAAATTTAAAGGGCCTTCGATAGATAGATTTATTTAGATAGATCAACTTTAAATAAGTATAACAATGGTATTGCACAAAAAACGTTGTTTTTGTAGATAGTACGAGTCAAATATTATCTTTACCTTCAGGAAATAATAGATAATACACAATATCGTACATATAAAATATGTATTCTTTATACAATTATAAAACAGCATATAAATATCTTTCAATATCTGCTAACATATTATATTTCAATTAATAAGAGTTCTTCATTCGTAGTATTTTTTATTTACAACGCACGTGCAAACAAGAGAAATAGCAAAATAAACGGATAAACTTTGAAAAGAAAATTTTATTAAATTATTTGCATATGTTAAATTTCTATGAAAATGAAATATCTTTACGATAAATAAATCTATTTTTCTATAACCATTACTTTATTTTAACTGTAGTCGTAATCCTTCACGAAAATTCAAAATGGCCGCTCAATAAGACAAGTTGAGATTTAGCCATTATTCGTATAGAGCCTTTATAGAGCTTTCAATTTTACGGTCCACGGCGCGTAAGGTACAATGATTACCTGACAGAACCTACTTGTACATTATCGAAAATTGCTTATCAGTTTTTATGGTTATGTACCGAAGTTGGCTCATAAATTTGAAGATATAGTGTCTTTGGGAGAGTGAATGTTTAAACTGTAAAAGTTACATAAGATGATTTTGCTTTATGACTGACATAATTATTACCAATATTTTATTAAATAATCGTATGTGTTATTCAATAATTTATAGTTTTAAACTTTTAAATAAGTAAAAAAGAACGAGTTTAATAATAATTTTCGCTAATTTTATATGTAGATAAAATCATTTCATATTCAAAACGACAGGACTTCAACTATTACAATTGGCCGATAAAAATTAAAAGTATTTTTAAAATTACTACTGAAATTAATAAATATTGAGTTTAAGAGCAGTAAGTCCTTTTCATTAAATAATTCCTGCAATTAATTTAACTCTTTAACTATGATTTCATCTAGAAATTAAGACAATGACGTCATCTTAATTAAACTCTCGAGATCGGCTCAGAAGCAAAGAGGTTTATCTATGAATTTAATCTGAACCTAGTTTTGAACGACAGTAGTTCTGTGAAATGCGGGTGTATTTTATTAAACGTTCAATGGTAGGTTTGGCGATGTTATATATATTTATAATGAAGTATACTAAACTTAGTATAAAACAAAGTCGCTTTCTCTGTTCCTTTGTATGATTAAATCTTTAAAACTACACAACGGATTTTGGTGCGGTTTTTTTAATAAATAGAGTGATTCAAGAGGAGGTTTTAGTATATAATTTATTGGGTTTTAGACTTATCGGGCGAAGCCGCGGGCGGTAAGCTAGTGAAGTATATGGTTAAGTATGTTAATCTACTACATATTATATACTGTTACTATATGCCTCTACAACTAAAATGTAGTCATGTAGATAGTGTAGTTTTAACTTTAAACTACGGTACCTATTACCTTTATTATAATATGTGGTTTTAACTGATTACAGTTAGATATACCTTTGATATAACTTTAATCGCTAGATAAGGGACCAATTTTATTAATAAAATTATTTTTACGGTTGCTGTAAAATAAATGGGCAGCCTGGAAGAGATCGCTGATAAGCGATATGGTTGCCTTATGTGCTGTGAATGATTCCTTTTCTGTTAATATTATATGATTGTAAAATTTGTAATGGTACATAAAATTGTTAAAATAAATAAATGGACTATATTAAAGCTGTGTTAAAAAAAGTTTAAACGAATTTTTACTTGAAGGTCGCGTAAAATAAAATGCGGCCTTATCTGAATTTGGGTATATTGATCTTCAAATTTAACGATCAACATCGGATAATCAAAATCTTGTTATAACCATAACTTTCAAAATGATAACATCAAGGTCGCACTTCGGCTAGTTGTTTTTATTTATTATTACCTATCTAGGTACAACTATAGATATTTACTAAAATCATAAGAGGTTGGTGTGTACAAGTATATGCAAGGAAAACAAATTAGTTTTACCCTACTTTTTTTTTCTTTTTATACTTCCTAACCGAAGCTAAAACCAATTTTTTTGATACTTTGTCCGTCTGTTTTATCACGTATCACACAAAGACGACAAAAAAATTAGAATTGTTTGTAAAACAAAAATTCCAACAACTTAAAGTTTTATTTGAGATAAGAAACCTACGAAACGAACGAAACAAGCAATAGATAGTAGAAAAGCAACATTACACATAAACCTTTGATTCCTTCACATGGTTTAAACATGAGGTTGAACAAAAGAAATGTTCAACAATGGAGGAGAAATGTCTCGAACTACGATAACAATTATATGGAACCTAGACTTTGCTCAGCTCAGGTTTTCCTCTCGTACTGTGTAAGGTCAGCAAAAAAATTGAATTAATATTATTAAGAACTAATTTTGTTAAATTATGAAGCACTAATTCTGAAAAACATTGATAGGTTCAAGTAAAAAATTAGAGAAACCAATTTGTACCTTTTTATTAATTTGATGAAAGAAAAAGGCCTAAATTATATGAACGTAAAATTAAAAAAAAATACTGTAAAGTAGTAGTCAGTATCGGTATCAGAATCACACTACAATTTTTGGCGGTATTTTTCCGGCTCTACACGTCAGAGTAATCCAGCGTTGCAAGGATTTACAAAATGGCCGCCGCTGTAGAAATATTCAGCCCTGTATCGGCCGTGGTTAATTACTGTTGAATATTTATTGGTCGTTTGAATAAATCGCTCGCAGCGAATAAACCTTTAACTTGTATTAAATATCTAAATTTTCTCAGCCGTTTTTGCATAATTTTCGGTATGAAATATAAATTGTATTCTGTCTAGACGCTGCTGTTGGGCTTTATTTTCGCTCAATTTACCACAAAAGGTAACTTTATACCTACTTCGTGTCTATTGCTTTTGATACTACATCTTGTTACATTATTTCAAAACAAAGCTTTTGCTGACTATTGTCAGCCATAAATCTTATTGTGTAACGATGTTAGAAATGGCAAAATAATAAAACCATTTTTCTTATACTCAAAAAAAAATCTACAAAAGACTATAATACAAAGAGACAAAGTCCATAACAATATTCAAATGTCATTTGATTCAAATTCAGTGAATTCAAAAGACTTGCATTCGAATCCAGCAATTCGGAAAAAAAAACAACTTTCCCGCGCAACAATGCTCTAAACACACAGATAATAAATTTCCTCAAGAAGCAGTATTGATCAAAGGAAACCGCAGCTTTGTGAAATGTCTGGGCGCAACAGACAAATATATAACGTCTTTGTAATTGCTGGACCATTGTCCGCTGGCTGAAAGGGTTGTGATTAAATACCGAGCCGGATTCATTTCCGAGATCATTTCTAGTGCCGAAATTTACTGAAATTGTAGGTCACATTCACGTAAACAATCTTTTTTAAGTTTCTTTAGTTATGCGTTACGAAATTAAGTTTTAAATCTATTTATGTACCTATTGTTAATCCAATGAATTAACAAATAGTAATTTCAATTACCTACTGTTTCTTTAAATTACTATATACCAAAAATTATTAAATTGATGTAAAACGGACCATGTGTGTGTTATGTGTTACGAAGAAGTGAAGAAAGATACCTATTAAAAATATGAATAATTTTATTTCTATTGAATATTAAAAAAATACTACATAAATTGAACATTTCTATACACTACATAAGTATTACATAGTACATTAAGTTAAAACGTTTATTGAGTGCAATGGAACGAAATCCTTGCTCAATACGGTCCAAAGCCGGTATCTCCTTCCTCAATAAAGTGCTGAGTCATCGTAGATTCAGCGCTATCTGAGTGATTTATGATTGACTCCATTCGATCTTGTTTAATAGACTTAATTTTTATGTTTGGTAAATTTCTTGTTTGAAATTGATGCGAATTCCAAAAGGTCCATTTAAGCTTTAGCTATTTAGATAGCGTACTAATTTTCTTAAAAAAAGTTAATTCTTCTCGATCTGAAACTTATCATGAAAAAACTTTTTAAACACGAAATATCAGCTTGTTATTTTTTTAATAAAAGCCCTTTTTCCTCCTAAGAAGCTTTTATGTCAGACTTCTACCGATTTGTACACCAATGTTTCAACCCTAGTCGCAAAATGATGCACACAACCCTGCTTTGAAACAGGGGTCCAAGCCCCCCCCCCCCCATTAACTTCACGGTGACTTACTAATAAATTGTTATACACATGTAAATATTAATCGCAAATAAAAATAAATCGATCACGGCTACCCACTCCGGCTTTATCATGCTCGATTGATGTCAATAACAACCTAAAATTTGTTTGAGTGGCTCAAATTTAGTATAAAAATCCAGATATTGTGTATAAAGAATCTTAATAAACACATGTAGGTACATTTATAATATCTTATCGAATTGAATTACTATTTTAACTGTTATGTGAAAAAAGTTATTATAATATATGCAGCAACCTTAGTGTTAGAGCGTTTGACTTAAGAATTACCTTCAGACAGATCTTGTTTAAAGTTTTTACTTTCGTCAATTTGAAATGTGATCTTACGAAACATTTCATTCCACAGAAACACACATTTATGGCTCTCCGCGACAAGGACGGAAGTAAAATTTTCCAAGTTACGGGCTTTTTTATCTTGAAATTTTAAAGAGAAATGGCGAACTGGCGTCGTTGAGATAGTATCGTAAATAATTTACTTCCCTTATGTTTATGAAGGAGGCAATTCTCATATTTCGCTTGCATTAAAACTGGGGGTGCTTTGTGATAAATAAAAGCAAGCTGGTTTGTATCAATGTAACGACCTTTTTGGTAACTTTATTTCATACTCTCAAATGCAAGAACCATAATCACCATAAAACCTATGTCTGTTTTCACTTCAAATATTGTGTTCACCATAAAGTAAATCTCTACAAAATTTAAAAGATGTTAGGTAAATTATAGTTATCAAATAATAAATGGTCCTTCGAGTTTTTTGAACTCGTATAGCTTACATCTTTGTACCTTTGAAACAACCATCTTAAAAAATACTACTTACCCAATCATTCTCTATTGTCTAGATGTAGAATAATATAAAGGGAACTAGCGGTCCGCCCCGGCTTCGCCCGTGGTACATATGAAAAATAGATGTTGGCCGATTCTCAGACTTACCCGATATGCACAGAAAATTTCATGAGAATCGGTCCACCCGTTTCGGAGGAGTATGCAGACTAACATTGTGACACGAGAATTTTATATATAAGAAGATATATACACTATCTAGAGAGTTACTACATAGCACCTTATACTAGAATTGAAGGGAAAACGAATGTCACGCGAAAGGAAACGCCAAATCACACTCGCAGTGACTGTTTAGAAATACAGCTCGAACGTGAAGTCAGCGTGTTATCTCAGCAGGGAGGATAAATCTCCGATAGCCAGCCGGGACATTAAGCTGCGTGTACACTTGATTCCGGTTGGAAACAAACTGTGATGATGGAGTGGATTGTGTACATTGGCCATTATTGTGCCGCTGTTTAGGTATTGTTGATGATTTCATTCAATCAAAACATGTACGTAAAAGGTACCTATACCTATTGTAGTTAAACTTTCAAAGCGACGCTATAAAAAAATCAAACCATTATACAGTTAATATTATTCTAAAGTTTTCTTTTCGTTACCACAAATACTCTACAATAATATAAAACCTTCAGAGGGCGGTCTTGTCGCAACAAGTGATCTCTCATAGACAACCTGGAAGTATAGGTAGCGTTTAAGGCATTAGTTTGTACATAAAATTGTAATTTTTATCAAAAATTCTCGATGAAATTACAAGAATCCTTTAATGTGAAAGCAATTTCGATAAAATAATTAAATGTACGTTTCTTCAGTGTGTAATTGTATAAAAATAACATAAAAAGGACGCCTTTTAATATAATATCAAATTAAATCGTAAAATTCCTTACGAGGTGAACCTTTGTTAAATTTATCGTCATAAAAGATTTTGTAACATCGTAAACTGGAGATTTTCGACAAAATCACTCGAGCCATTTTATGAGTCTAAAGAAATATATTCGTTTAATTTAATATTTTTCTTGAATCATATTGAATACTGGCTGGGTAAATATTGATTTCAATATTCTTCTTCGTTTGTAAAAGAATCTGATTTTCGTTTATAAAAACAGAACGTTTAGAAAAATAAGTCAAAATCTTTCCCGTACAAATAATGATACATGTAGCATTTAGCTACTATTATGTACCTATATGTGATACAGGTATATGTACTTGTACTGTTTATATATTAATATTTTTATATTTCTACTGTACACGTATCTTCTTTAGTCACATTAAATTAACATATCCCTCTGTCTAAATCAAAAAAGTAAGAAGTCCTCATCAAATACATATTAGAATATTTGACACTACAAAACAGAAACCTCAATAAAATGAATTAGAACACTTACAAAACGTGAGTGCGTCCGTTTCATGTAACTTTATTAAATACGACACAAAATTAGGTCGTATTTAGTATATTTGATCCCGATTTGTGTGGGCTGGCCGTCGATTAAACTAATACGTTAGATAACATCGCATGACAGCTGCGTGTGAATCAACCGTAGGGCCGGATTTCAACCTGTAACTTGGAGCCCCTAATATGAAATAATTACTTTGCATGTAACCTTTGATTGTCTTCAAGTGTTTTCATTCCAATTTTCATTCATATCAGTGCTGTGGTTTAGACGGACAGACGCTCTGCTGCTGTTGTTCTTTGCGTGAAGATATATCCTTCCTCGATAAGTGGACTATCACTGAAAGAATTTTAAAATCGGAGTTCGGACCCGTAGTTTCTGAGATTAGCGCGTTCAACCAAATAAACAGACAAACAAATAACACTTAAGCTTTATAATATAAGTGGATAGTAATGGCATGCCAAGTAAAGATCACGTACAAAAAAGTCTGTTTTGATATTTGTTATTTCAATTGCACCGAAATGCTTTCCGCTTCAGACTTTTATGAATGTACCCACAGATCTTTGCAGTTGTGTCGGACTGAAAGCGAGGTGAAATCCACCCTTTGGACTTATGTATGATTGCTGTTTATAGTTATAAAATGAAATCTCCTGCATAAGTGCATAGTATGTATTTTATATCACCCAGAAATGTTTTAAGATCATATTTTGTGTACATATCACTCAAAAATCTCTTTATTCAGAGTAGATTTTTTTAAAAGCTCTTTTGATCTAAATTTTTATAGGTACTAGAATGAACTAATTATTTAAATATCAATGTAAAATATAAATAGCTACATGATTAAGATATTTTCAGGAAACTTTGCCCTGGAGCCCTAGAACTTCATTCATCCTTGCTTGGATTTATCCAATACTTGATTCGGCACGACTGAACTAGTACATTTTACTTGACAGTCAATATTAGGTATGTAGTACAATAAAATTGAATATTTCTATATTCCGAGCAAAATTTACTCAATATAGGTACCTACACATTCTGTTTTTTGCTTATTTTAAACAGAATTTAATAAGTAAGAAATAGATGTGTTGCGTGTAATAAGAGTACCGTTAATATTATTAAAAGAGGAATGCAATTAATGAAAGAGCCAATAAACCCTTAGAGTTTTTAAAAAACGATACATGAAAAAAATGAAACACAGAAAAGCTTTCTTGATATTTTCATATATTTTATAGATATAGATATATTTCGTAGATGAAGTTAAATTTAACCCCTGTATTGAGGTTCGTCTAAACGACCCGCTGACTCTATCACCGCATAAATTGTTGAAATAAAGTCATCAACATAAATCATGAATAAACACCGGTTAAAACGCGCCAATTTTTACTTAGCCCGTGAAATATAACGTTTGGAAATACGAGGGGAATTCCTAAAAGCTCGCATATGAATAAATTTGTAAAAAAAATCTGGATGAGTTCAACTGCTCATTAAACTCCAATAGCAATGAAATTTTGATATTTTTTGTTGTTAAATGTCATCATTACTATGTCTATATAGTTGTACTATCAAAGTAATGTTACACTACCTATCAGTTTAGAAGTTAGGTACAATACAATATTATGCTTATTAATTTTGGGAATAAACATATTACAGCTGCTATTCGCTTCGCTTACAAAAATATCTGAAAAAAATAGAAGAACACCCGATATCTCTTTAACATAAGAAAATATCCTGGAATTTGAGAAAATTATAAGAATAAAATGGAGAATATTAAATCTAAATAGACTTTAAAAGTACGACTGTAACTGAGTAGCTCAGGGATTCGCTTATTTAGCTGTTATAAGTTCTGAGGAAAAATGAAAATTGGCAAGCCTCGGGAGAGTTTGAGTAACAAAACTAAAAGTAAAATATTTCTGCCTCTAAGAATTTCACTTTAAACTGAAGACTAGTTTCTAGGGAAATTATTTTTAAAGCAGGCAACAAAAAATAATGCTTCTAATTTTCTTAGTTGCTGTAATTAAACTAAGTATCACTTGCGATATATTTTAATTACTGCAGAGATATAACTTTATGGCCTTAACGGAATAGTTATTTTAAGTAAATTATTACAATACTTCATTAATTATTCTTGGCAAAATTGTAACTTTAAAAATTAACTATGCGCCAAATATGCGCCTATTTATTTTTGACCATGACACAAAAAAGTATGTAAGACTTCAGAAATTTGAAGATATAGAAATATAGGTATATCAGTCAGCATCATTAGTTACAAGGGCGCATAACCACTGCACTTATTTGAGGCACCGTTATAGTAGCATTAACAAGACGCGTGTTCATTGCACCCTATTTGCAATGTGTTGTCACGAAGCCGCAGCAGTGCAGCGTAATCTATATGCTAAACATCCAAAACCATCTAACACCGTCTCAACACAACCAACATGTAATCTCATATAATACAGGAACACGCAAAAATATGGACGTAATGAATTCTCAAAGACAAATTGCATCACATTTTTTGCCTCAATTCTATCCGTGCAGAAATGTGACAGCGCATAATTTCAATTTTACGTAAAGCTGCAGAGAATATTAATCAAAGGAATTTATTATAAACTAAAAACGGGACATCTGATTCGAGTGAGCTCCCTAATTAGAATGGCCGGCGTAATGAGCTCTTGCTCCAAGTAGGTACATGATTAATTACGTAATACGGTATAATAGTGATAATTAATGTGCATTTTGTTGCTTATCTTTAGATTCGCCTTGATGAATGGGAAACATTATTTATTGCGTTTTTATTTTACATTTAAATTTGGGGAATATTGTAATTTTTGGACAACTACTTCAGTTTGATATTTACTGCAGAAGTTTTGAATATGATTGTGGATGAATAAAGAGATAGGCGATGTACCTGCACTTAGGTATGGAATTTTTGTGTAACAAATTATATGCGTTTATAGGATGATTTGATAAATGTATAGGAAAAAACACGTAGAGCCAATAAGAAGTTGAAATAGTTTAGTTTATTCACGTAGCAGCATGTTCCATTAATTCCTGTAATTCAGCTAAGTACCCGCTAGGTCAGGAGAATCGATCGCCGAAAGCCAAAGTTAATAAACTACTACGGAGTCTGGGAATGTATTCTACAAAGCAAACTTAAAACAGACGCTCGTCTTAGAAATACTGCCATTTGTGGAATTAAAAAGAATGCCCCGCGAGTGGATTAACTTTGTTGATTATACAGAATGATGGTTGTTTCGGATTGTGACAGCCTGAGGATAGTGGGAAGTGTGAATTGCTTCTTTATGTGCGGGTTCCGCAAGATAAACTGCTGGTAAAGTATCATAATGTTATCACTAACTACAAAAGATGCCATGTAATTACACTAGCTGTGCCCCGTGGCTTTACGCGCATTGTTCTGCTCCTGTTGGTCTCAGCATGATGATATATATAGCTTCCTCGATATATGGGCTATCTAACAACGAAATAATTTTTCAAATCGGACCTGATCCTGTTTCCTGAGATTGGTGCGTTCAAACAAACAAATAAAATCAGCTTTATAATATTAGTAGTTATTTCATAATAATTCACCTGTAACGTAATCCTACGGTTTCGTCCAATTAAATCTACCACAAATCTTAAGCTTTCGGGCCTGCATATTAAAGATTAATTTTTCTAAATATATTGCAAGAAAGTAGATATTGATAGAGCAATAGAGCCCTACAAATTATTAATTTTCTAAAACTTAATGATATAAAAAAGACATTTATATTAGTTGTTGATACAATTAACTTATGCTAACTCTTATTGAGGAACTCTAAAAACCGTTAAATGGGACTGCTATACAACGGTAACTCGACTGAAAGAGCATCGTTAGTGCCATTAAATCGAAACATAGAGAAATAGTCCGCTTCTTTTATCGACAAGGCTTTCGTTATGTAACCTTTTTCGCTAATACGACGTGTTTTATCGTTATATACGATAAGTATAATAAAATTGGAGGATTTGTACGTTTCTAAGACCCAAAGGGCAAATTACTAGATGAGCCAATGTTCTTTCCTCTAGATATCTATTTTGTCTTATATTTAAGAAGTCTATAAATTAATATATTTTTTGTATGCATATTAACAAATAATGTGAGTATTCCTTTTATTTCCAAAGAAAAAAGAATTGATTTCAATTATACCTAAAGGACATAAAACATTTCCTAAAATTGGTCCAAAATTACCTCATCGGAGATTCTATTTACATATTTCTTGAAATGAATACGTTGCACACAACCATATTCTTTCCAAGAGATCAAGCCTTATCGCTCAAGCAATATCTTCCAGCCAACTTCCCATCTATACAAATCGCAAATCGTAACCGCTAGGTGGATAGCTGTCAATGTGATATGTTTGCGCAATAAGTCTTCATTTCAATGACCATTCATTTGCGATCGGTCGGGCAGTTCAGACGTCCTTCGTAGATTAATGGTGATCCGCCTCTGGCTAAGCAAAAATGCTATTTGCGCTTGAATATCGTCAATGGATTCAGTAGATTTTTACGGCTTTGGAATAAATTAAAAGAGTTGGTTGGTGCTTCATTTTTATACAGATAATAATGAAATTACCTATAGGTATGTATTTGGAATTTTAAAATAAAAAGACGTGTGGCACTCGGGGACTGCCGCGGTAAAGCTATTGCATAGCATGCTTTCAAGCCACACCTCCGTGCCCGTCGGAGTGGGGAGCGTGAGGTTTTTTCGTTACGGAATTTCTCGATTCGGTCCCCGCGCTCAAGGCCCGCGATAGAAGCTATGCAATAGCTTAAAAAACCCTTTTTAAATAATAGCTGATTAGTGTGATTACTAAAATTTATGTTTAAAATTTTATTATTTCGTGGTCAACCAATAGTTCACTGAAATATGCAAAACCTTCCTATAATAAATAGCCTCATCCTTTAAATCTATGCTATGATTGGCAAATTTTCTTTAAAAACAGAATTTTTACCCCATGAAAGCATGTCAAAAATTTTAGCAATTTTTTACACAAAAATCTAATTTTTTACATAAAAAAAACATCACCAATTGAATAACCATGATTTAGAGACTACACCGTCATACATTATCGTCAGCATGGCAATAAAACAGGCAAAGCCCAAGCAAACAGTTACTTTGTACACATGTGCGATATTATTTTTTAATCCGAACATATTGCAGGCGCCAAGGCTGGTGACACTAGTTCGTTTGTTTGTTTATTTTTGGAAATATTACTATTCAAGCGAAAAGCGGCATTGGAAGGCGTGATGAATTTTCCGTGTTGTTTTGTAAGAGTCGTAGTAAGCTGCGAAAGTTGGAGACACGCAGTATTTGTAAAGCTTTCACAGAACACAGATTGCGTTGTAGGTACCTATAGATTTTGCTTGGACTGCATAACCATTTTAATTATCCTAATTTAACAGAAATTTGAACATCCTAACGTAACATGATTGAATACATTAAAAACTGAAAATAATTTCAATGTGCGTACTTTTTTCTAAAAAAGAATGAACCAAAATTTTCTTTTTCTTTTATATCTATTTATAATCCGTTGATAAATCTAATATCGCAAAATAAACAAAAACAAGACAAAACAAACACAAGAATCAGGTCAACATAGTGATAAAAATATCTCGGAGCTAGGCTGAGGCGAAATAATTAACTGTGACAGTTTCATCTCCTCCCGACTCATAAGTGTCTACACATTTTTCCTCTATTTATTATAAAAATGTTTCCAGGCTTAGGATCAGTGTTGAAAGAGTTTATATCACGAATTCAGTCTTTAAGATTAAGATTTGTTTGTTTGCAAATTGATTTGTTAAATAAACTTGGAAAGTAACTACCTGAACTAATTTTCAGATTAAGACATAAATTAACATTACAATTTATAGTTAAATAGCAAATAAATTATATGAATGACATGGTCATTCGGTCTTCGGAATCTATTTTTCATTGAAATCAAAGGCACACCTTTAAATTCACTAACAGGTACGTATATTTGCTATCCACCGCATTACTATCTTTGATACTAAGTACCTAAAATATTATTTTGCTAGTCTCATAAATATTTTGGACCCGTTATATTTATATGTTCCCGGTAAAACGATACAAAACAGCATCAAAGTAGTTTTGCACTGAAACGGCGTAGTTACATAAGTAGGTACCTACATGGAGGCTCAGTATTGCTTTGGAAAATAAAAACAGAAAATTGCATACCTATAAATAAACCAGGGGCTGGCTATGAAATTTCTGTAGGAAATTTTTCCAGAATCTTATTAAAAAAAAGTTCTACGTAGTTATAACAAGTTACTTCTTCATTTTTTTCCATGTTATGTTTGAGATTAGAACTATTATTATTAGAACTATTTCAATTTATAACTTCATATTATTTTGATGACAATATTACATTAACAAGACCTCTTTTTATATGTCTCACATATACCTACCTACATCGCACACCATGAGCAATCTATCAACGTCGCTACCAAAGCAAATTGAAATTACTATCTAACATAACTGCAGCTGGCTAACAACTAGTAGGTATATAAAACAATCGAACTAAACGAGCCTTTATAGTGAAGAAAACAATTACGCTCAGCTGAACAATTTGCTTGGTAATTGCGACTCAGTGGCTATTGTAAACGAGTTAATGCATGTATGTCCAGCTTTTATTTCGCTAGAGCAGTTCTCCGGATAGTTTTGATAATGTTAAGGCAAGTCGGCTGGAAAAAACATTGAGTAAAGGATTTATTTTTAAAATGTATTTATATCCATAATCTATTCCCGTAATTGTTAGTAGGAAAATATATGAATAGTCAAAAGCGTGTAGTTAGTAGGTAACTAATCCATACTAATATTATAAATGCGAAAGTAACTCTGTCTGTCTGTCTGTTACTCAATCACGCCTTAACTACTGAACCAATTTGCATGAAATTTGGTATAGAGATATTTTGATACCCGAGAAAGGACATAGGATAGGTTTTATCCCGGAAATCCCACGGGAACGGGAACTATGCGGGTTTTTCTTTGACTGCGCGGGCGATGCCGCGGGTGGAAAGCTAGTAAGTAATAACTATGTCAAAAATCTATTTTGATTACATGGATCATATGGCGTTTATAACTTTATAACACAACAAGATATGATTTTCAATTTACAGAAATGATCCTAACTACATTCATTCTGATTACTTGTAGCATGGACTAATAGAATATTTCTATTAGTCCATGCTTGTAGTTAGAAATATCGATAGTAACTTCAAAGTCAAATGGATAAACGAATATTGGTGGTAAATGTTAAAAAAAGTAATGACGATTCAAAAGTGCTTTTATAAGAAGTCTAATTAAATAAATTTTGAGTTTGAGTTTGAATAGATATCATGAAAATGTACAACCTACCTACTAATCAATTAACTTTGGGTCTCTGCGCGGTGCACCACTCTAGTAAGTACTTAATAAATAATAATATAAAAGTATACGCCACTAATATCAAAAATTAAGTTCGAAACTGTGTGATATATTATTTTCTGCTTACCTATTTTACGTAGGTATTTAAGGACCTCTTAGATATTTTCAAAAATAGCGATATCTAGATGTTCGCAGCAAAACTAATATTAAAACAACATCGTTGAATCCTGCTCCTCTCGCATCACAGCTTCAATCTACGCTACAGTGTTTACAAAAGGTGTAAATAATCAATATCTTGATTCGTATCCTTATAAAATATAATGTGATGTATAAGTGTATAACAAGGCAAATGAACTTATGGGAACAAGGAATAGTAATTGGTTTGATCCTTAAAAGTTTGTCATGTTAAAAATGCATTCATAATGTGAGTGTAGGGTGATAAATAAAAACAACACATTTTAAAAACAGGTACGTTTTATTGAAAAAAATATTTACACAGCAAAACAAATAAATAATCTTATGTTGTATATTAGTCTATAAAACATTAATTTCATTGAAATAAAATACTATACATAACTACATTTAAAATATTTACATAATACCGTCTCAGAGGGTACGACTATGCCATTATCATAATAAACAATTTAACATTTAATATTACGTCCATTTCTCAAGACAATTTTATATTTAGGACATTTAAATGGAATACCTAGGGTTAAAATACGATAATATAAAAACAGTAACGGCGCTGAAATTCATCCCTCGTTAATAATCAAACGAATGAGTTTAAAAGAGATGATTTTCACGACGTATGTAAGCTAAGATTAATTACTTTCATTTATTTATGAAATTTCATAGATCACATAAATGAATATTACACATATTTATCTAACAATGACTGCTGATAACAAATTGCCTATCAAAATGTATTGTTGCACATCTAATGTTCTACCTAACTTTAGAGAATTTATTATTATCTATTCTATTATAATTGTGAAAAATAAAAGCACGTAAAATTATATTTTAATCTCCCTTGTACCGAATGGAAACGAGAACGCACTCAAAGTGAATCGAAAATTTCAACTTAAAAATTATAATTACATATAAAGGTACCCGCCTGTGATGATAGTTACCGACATAAAAAATCTCGAAAAACGCTCCGACCGTTAAAAAACTTTATCACAATAAAATAATTATATTAATTTGTTCAATAATAATATATCGACACGTCTGGCCTATAGATCCGTGAAACCATCATGTCATGAACTTAACTACTCTATAGTATAGGCCTATTTAAATTACATATATTAAAAATTCCATCGGAAATATGTTATAAACAGTTAGAAATTGAGTAGAAACATTGTATAGATAGTATTTGTTGGAATTTGTATATACCCTTTACTTATAAACATTTTTTGGTCAATGTTTAAACCAATCACTGTTTTGTCTCTTTCCTTCTAATATCAAGTCATTTGAACGAGAACGGGACAGAATATTGATTCAACTTAACAAAGACTATTATTTTTATTAGTAAATGCGTAGTTTATGTTTCAATAGATCTTGCTATTTCTACCAACACAATGTTTCTATTCACTTAAACTATCATATATTAATCTGATAGCCGCTAGCTGTTAACTATCCTTCTATAAAATTAATAACAAAACTACAGCAAATTAATGCAAATAAAAAAAAAACAATAATTACAGTAAGGGCCGATTTTTCAATGCTTGGATAACACTTATCCGTCCAATAAAGTATAAGACAGTGCGCGCACGAGCAACTTTGTCTCCGCAACTATTTTGTCTCCGCAACTATTTTGTCTCTCCCACCTATGGGCTAGTATGAAAGTGCGCGCACGTAGCGACGCAACTCCCCATACAAATTGATGGGAGAGACAAAATAGTTGCGGAGACAAAGTTGCTCGTGCGCGCTCGCTCTTACACGATAAAATTAAACTATGTCAAACTATGTTAATGTCACGTAAACTATGTCAAATACGGGCAATTAGAATACGTTTTTAAAATGGTAGTTTTATACATTATTCGACGAATAAGTTTTATCCAAGCATTGAAAAATCGGCCCTAAGTATAATTAATAAATGTGAAATAAATACTTACTAATGTTCAATGTCAGGCCAGAATTATTGTCAGTTCCGATATTTACAATTGATCAAATATTTTGACTAGAAAACATAATAATATACTTTCTAACAAAACGTAATATACACAGATAAATATTTTATTTTTTCATTTTCTTAATTTTACATTAAATTGTACATAATGTCGATGACACGAAAGAAACTGCGGGAACATCGATGTATGATAAATAAATTTCATTTTTTACAATAATATTATATTTTATGAACTTCTCTATTACGCTACGAAGAACAACACATAGATTGATATGAAAAGTCTCTGAATATGATTATTTCTTGCGAGATAGCTACTTAGCGATGATAAATAGCAAACACATATATTATTTACCTAATCGATACAGTATTTACTGATATTTTAGCAGAATATATACTGCTAAAATATCAGCAAATCATGTCTATTTTAAAAAATCTCTCACCCTCCCATGTAAATATACAGCTTATATTTTACTACAAAATCTACAATTTTACAATAAAAGCGGGTCTTTTATAAATGGGTTTTATTTTCGTTCAACAATAAACTCCAAATCAAAATTTATTATGATTTACAAATCCAAACTTAAGCCACGTCTACATACTCGTCAAAACGACAGCTGCCGCGAATTCATCATTTCGCCAAGAAATAAATATCTATATGAATAAACTCTGGATTATTGCATTCGACAAGTACTAACACTACATTGTGGACATGAACAATAAATATTACGAGCAGCACAAGGGTGAAACTAAATCTATTACGACTAAATTTAAAATCTATTGTAAAATCCTGTTGGAAACTATTTTCGAAGACATTAGGAACCACTGGAATCCATTAACTAACGCTAACTTTTGTTTTTTCATCGAATGCCGCGAGAGCGCACTACCATCTTCAAAAAAACTGATGGCGACAATAGTCTCATATTAATCTGTGTTTTCCTGCACGACTGGCTTGACAAAAAAAAAAAAAAGAAAGAGTCAAGAAATACCCAATCTCAAAATCACACCAAAACACCCAAACTTTTATTAATACCCTCATTTCAATACAAAACTTCGCTATCGCGCATTCCTGAGCCGCGGCTCAATCTTCTGCGCACTCTTCTTAAAGTGCTTCTCTTTCTTGACTCTTTCTTTCTTCTTTTTCGGCGTATCTTCTTCATCCTCACAGCTTCCCGCGCTACGTTCCGTATCACTCTTCTTGTCTAGTTCAGCCATGGCATCTTGTATCGCGTTCTCTAGAAGGGTGTTTAGTTTTCTGCTCCTGTGAATGGTTGGTTAGTTAGAGAGTGTATAACAGGCTTTATGTAACAAATACAACCGGTTTCTGAATTGAGAATTGATTTGATTAAAGTGTGAGCTAATGTCAGATAAAAGAAAATATTTAAGCAGCATTTAAGTATGGTTTGAGACGTTATTAACATCAAATACACAATTCAGAATCTGGCCATTAGCTAACAGGGCACATTCAAAATCCACCTATTTAGATACTTTTCTACAGAGAGAATCGATCAGTGAAACATCAATTGACATCACGTTTCAATATGACAACGTCTGAGACCTTTTTACCGACCCTAGCTTTTCGAACGATGTCTTTATAATAATTTGTTTTTGAAATGTGGTATTTTCATGTTGCTAGCTTATTTAACAATTTCGCCTATTTCTCTTTATAGATATTAAAGAGAGCAAGCATTACTCTCCTTTTAAAAAAATCCTAGAGAGGGTAATTAACTATTGGAAATGTTTAAGGCCCAAATACCTTTGTAGGTAATAACCAGTAAATAGGTTGTATTGAACTAAAATGGATCCAAGAATACATTTTCTTAAAAAATAGAATATACAATACCATTATATCGTATCAGCTCGGACGTACTTAAAATTTAATATATTTAAACAAAAAATGATTACTACAGCCACAGAAAATAAAAATCGCTAATGTTTCACGAGATCGAGTACAAATATGTATTTGATTTAGGTTATTCGATATAACAACGTCATGTTGGGTTGGGTTAATTTTACATAATATTATTTTCTTTTCAGGCTCACGCATACAATTTTTACACCAATTACAACGATGAATATATAAAATTTTGAAAAATCTACAACTACAAATGAAGCGATTTTAAAAATAATGAATACAATCTTCAGATTTGTGTAATAATACTCATCCTAAATTTAATCGTTACACTTTTATACAACAGCTACTAGATGGCGCCACGGATAGTTCACAAATATATTACAAGACATAACACAGACAAAAAATACACAATATCTACCGTAATTTCTAAACCATCAGCTCATGTTTTTGAGGTTATGCAAGTATGTTCTATATTTCCATTTATAATTTTACATTTGTACATTACACTTGTATATACTGTTGCCTATAGAGTGCATTTTACACACGCTCGAATCTAATCGCCTTTATTTTAAACAACTGGCCGCTCACTTAACCACAATAAACACGTTACCTAAAGTATTTTTACCACTACCAACCCCAAGGGCCCCATAGACCCCATATCTCGCAACTCACTTCCGATGCTTGATCCGTGCCGCGTGGTGTGCCTCGAGCCCCTCGGTGAGCGTGAGCAGACTGCGGTCGGGCACGCAGCTGGGCGGGCGCTCGCCGAACCAGCGCACCGCCCACGCGGCGCCGCGCCGCCCCACCAGCTTGCCGGGCCACGACACGTAGCCGCGCACCGGGCCCCAAACTAAGTCCCCCACGCGGAACTTTGATGGATCGCAATCCAAACGCTCCAAACGCTCCTCACGATCCACACGATCTCGATCCCCGCGCTCTTCGCGCTCCGCGAGCTCTCCGTCTGGGGCACACAGGCCAGTTACACTCTCTGGCATACAACTTGGCAAGTACGTGATCGTGGATTGAATTTGGTTTTCCGTTTGTGGGTATCGCTCGATATGATCGGATAATAAGTTGCTAGTTATGTTTGAAGTATTCTGGACAGTTCATTACTCGGCCTTATTGATTACTTTCATCGATTATTTTTAATCATTTCGTAACATAATTTGCCATTTTTTGTTTTTGAACAGCTCGTCTTTTTTTGATGGCAGAGCAAGTAAAAGAGCAGGACCTCTTATTTTTTAATTATTATCATCATTAATCATATCCATTGAGAAGAGAAAGGGGAAATTTGTTTATAACTATTTTAAGAACAAAATATGTCTCTTGCCAAGTTATATGCCGGAGACTGTAATCGTACCCGGGATCTGACACCATGCCTCCACCAATGATCGACCGATGGTGTTTATCTTAGCGTTGTGTATAGCCAATGCAACTTTATCGGTGAAAATAACAATATCTTTCACTTAGAAATTGAAAGGAAACTTTAAAAATACAAAACAAATTGACATAAACTTTCGATAGAGCAAAGTGCATAGAAAATAATATATTTACAATGCCAAGTAATGAAACAGAAACATTTAAAAATTTTAGGTATTCTGTAAATTTAATTGATTAATATTATGGTATCTTACTTTGCTTACTAATGCATAAACTCAAACTCAAATTAATTTATGGCTCTGATTATTATCATTGACTTTTTCGTCATACTGTAATAAGTTGCAAGGGCTATACTATAAATATGAAGATGAACATATTTTGTGCGATACATGATTTACAAGCTCAGAGGTAGCGTTAACATTTGAGAAGCTTAAAGTTAAACAGGATGCTTTAGACAATTCTTTGCAATGTTATGTGGGTGAAATTGTAGGGAAATTATTCTGTTGGCTTTTGGAAGTATTCAAAAATGTGCAAAAATATAGATTTTTTATATGGGTTAAAAAGTGAAGTTTTATTCTACTTATGTTCCAAAAGCCAAAGAATTACAACGAAATTAATATACATAGAAGGAATGATTATTCACAATGTTACAGTAATATGAAAAGTGCTTACTTACAATGAACATATGGAATGATGGCTGTATAATGATGCGTTAGTAATGGAATCCCAATTTGTGAGCCAATTTTTAGTTACTTCGAGTGCAATGGAAAGCAAAGGAAGGTCCCAAGCGAATGCGTCGACGATCGTATTGGTTTCCACTGCACCGTTACAGATGTATCTTGTATTAACCCAACCAAAGGAAAACCAACCAAATCGCCCTACGAGCCAGCTGAAATATACGATAGGACACATCAATACATATTCATACCGGACGCAATACAAGAACCGTGAACGACGCCGCAAATACGCAAAACCAATACAAGACACAACATTAGAAATTTTGAATTTAGTTAGCTGTGACGTAAGCGTGATATGGGCATCCGTTATTAGTAGATAGAATTGTGAGTCCAATTTCGTTTTAAATTTTAGTGTACACATACCAAGATATAAGAGCAATGAGTGGTGCTTTGAGAGCAAGCGTTTAGCGTAAGCCGACTTACCGTGCCCGGAGCCAAGGTGCCTATCGTACACCTTTTGTATATCCGAGCTTGTCCCTTGGTAGTGTCGGTTGTTTTTGTCTTGTATCATATCGAATTCGATATCTTTGACCATGTAGTTTGTTCTCATGATTTTCTCATTTCTGTATGGGGTTTCGAAGTCATTTTTTCTCTTGTAACTTTGCGGTCTGTCGTAGAGATTAGACCCCATTGGTATTAAATGTTGGTGTTGACTCGTCATGGTCGACGGTCCCATGTTATTGTAGGGCATTTCTGTCGATTCGACCGGATTGTGAGCGCGGCTCTGCCGCATCATTTGTATGTTTGATAGTATGTTGTCTGGAATTGGGAAATTTTATGCTTATTTTTTTGGATGTATACCCGTTACATGTTAGGTTATAAATACTGTATTCTGTTGTGACTACGACTCGCTTGAAAGTCAATTAGCGCTCAATTAAATTAATACTAAGTATATCTTATACTCCACAAGGGGTAAAGGGACCTCAATTGACTAATCGATATAATATCATTTATAGAGAAGGGACAGCGCAATATTTTTCTTGTTAACTAGTGATAGAATATAAATATTTAGTCCTTATAAAAGAATCACAGTTAGCCAAGCTTAAGCTATGTTTTCATATGCTTTGTGTGCTGTGATAATTCCCAACACCGAAAATGGACAATGCATGAACAATGTACTTTCAATGATCACCTTCCAAACAGGTTAAAAATCCACGTGAGTTTAAAAAAATATATACAAATATACAAGAGTAGCATTTACAATGTGAAAATTTAAAGTAAGTGAAGGCCATCTTTTTGTACAAATGGCGACTTTTTGTTATTTTATTTATTTATATATTATGATATTGTTTATATAGGTACATATTATGAAAGTCGTGCTCATTACACCAGTTATAGTTCAATTGTCAATTTGTCTCTGCTTACATAAACTTTTGAAAATCATCAAAGAAAGTTATTCTAAAATATTCGATTTTTAAAAATCTATTAAAGACAACCATAAAAACTTTATCAGGTTAGTAAATAAATAAATTCTCTAGAACTCACTAGAAGCTTCCGTGTCAGACGTGACATCATTCCGCGGTGTCGGCCAAGGGCGATCCTGCGACTCCGCCATGTCTTGTTCGCTGCTCGACACGCATTGTACCATGCCCTGGAAATTGCGGACATATTTATATTAGTATTAAAAATTAATTGTCTGTAAAGTCGGTTTACTGACGATAGTTGAACGTGACAACGTCCGATTGTGCTTCTTTGTCGCTCGTTCCGCGCTCTCGCTCGCACTTCAAGCCTTACATGGAACGCCTCAGAGCGAGGTAACGCCGCATGAGTCATGTTTTTTCGTGCATGCAGCCGGCTTTATCGAATTATAAGACGTTGTCACGTCAATAAATATATGATGTTAGTGCTCAAAATATAATAATAAATATTAAAAAATGTTATGACGATTCAAAGGTGCTTTTACGTGGGCCACACTGAAAGTTTTGCGTAACTAATAAATAAAACAATTTATTAGTCTAATATTATATTTACTACTTTTTACAGTATTCTCCGTAACATTTAAAACACTTTTTCATCCGTTCAAACCATTTCTGGAAACATGAGGACCACTGGTCCGAGGGTATGTTTTCTGCGTGCTGTTTGAAAGCAATCACGGTCTCTTCTGGTCACGTAAATGTCGAACCACTCATTGAATCATAGATTTTTGGGAAAAGGAAGAAATCGTAAAGTGCTAGGTTAGGACTGCGTGCGGCATAAGTCACGTGCTCTATGTTTTCAGAAGCCAAAAATGACTTTGTTTTGTTCGCGGTGTGCGCCGAAGCACTGCCATGGTGCAACAAGATGCGACTTCTAGGTCGCTTTTCCCTTATTTTTTCTAAGACATTGGGCAAACAAATAGTGGTGTACCACTCAGCATTAACAGTCTTTTGTTACTCAAGTGGGACAGTGCAGACAGGATTCGTCTTAGAGAAAAATAATGCAATCATTTCTTTGCCGACCCTTCTCGCCTGCCTCAATTTGGTTGGTTTGCTGTCACTTTCAAACACCCACAAAGAATATTGGTGTTTTCTTTATGGAATATAACCATTCATATTTCATATCCTGTCACGATATTATACTCGGCATTAGAATGTCCGTAATTGTTAACTTTAATAGCATTTCTTAACACCAATCTACTCGATGTCGTTTTTGTTCTGGAGTGAGTTTAGGAGCAATTCACCGGCAACCAAGCTTCCTAACTTTGAAATGTTCATGTAAAATTTTCTGAATTTGGCTCATACTAATCCCAAAATGTCCTCGAATCTCCTAATAAGTGATATGGCAATTTTATTAAATTAGTCGTCTGACGGTAGCCATATTTTCCTCCGTGATCGCAGTTGAGGGTCGACCTTGACGAATTTCATCATGGAGAGAAACACGGCCGCGATGAAATTCAGCATATCAATGCCTTACAGTGCTCAAATGAGGTGCTTCCCTCCCAAAAGTATTTTGAAGGCGAGCAGTGCAAACTTTCGGAGAAAGCGAACTTTTAAAATCATCAAAAATCATCGCCCTAAAATTGTTTCGTGTTAGTTCCGTTTTTGCTACGGACAACGAACTTCAACTTGAGATAAAAAAAAATTGACAAGCGCTACCCGCCAAATTTTTTTTTCCTCAACTAATGAGACTTCATGTGTTAAAAAAATATAACATTCGAAATTCAAACATTTATGGGTGGCCAGAAACGCAAAACTTTTAGTGTGCACTAGGTATAAGAAGTCTAATTGAATAAATAAATGTTAGAGTTTATATAATTGGAAGATTGTGAGGTTGGATAGATGTTTGTTACTCATTAATGCAAAAGCAGCACGGCACTGTTGTACTAAGTTGTGTAAGTAGAATGTAAAAATTAAAGTAACATAAAATCATTCTATAGAATATCCCAGAATTGATATTTAACTGTTATTTTTGCTGTACATTCTAATGTAATTCATAAATATGAAAACAAGGATTAGGTAAAAAATCTTAAAATTTAATAACTATCAAATGCATAATAATTAATAAAAACTCACCGAGGAATTAACATCAGCCGGTTCCGGCGACTTAGTAGTCGTGTCCGCGTAATTCCCCTGCGTGGACACACAGCGGCTGCCGTATATCCTCGGGCTGGCCGCTTCGGACGCGCCCAGGGGACTGTGCGTCGTCGTGTCTGGTGGACTACTGCCAGACACACCCTGGCTAGGGGACTTTCCTCCCCTGGGCTGGTTGAGTAAAGTCTGGGTAGAAACAGAGTGCCGCACGTGCGACCCGAAACCCTCCTGATTGAGCAGGGGACTGAACTCGTTCATGAATTTCGCGTAACTCTCCGAATTTTCCACCTTCTCCTCTATGACTAAGTTCCGCTCTTTATCTTCTACGTTCTCTTGCATCTGTATGAAATTCCTTTTTTGATTTGTCTGTTTGTTGAGGAGCACGTTCGGGTCGATGTTGAAACGGGACGAGTTACCGCCTTGTAAGTTAGTCGTGATTTGCGTGTTATTTGAATTTGAGACTAGGGTAGTTTGCTGTTGCACGATAGTAGTGTTCTGTTGGACAAATGTCGAATTGCTTCTGTTATTCGACGCTGACGGTATAGACACCTGTTTAGGCGATAGCGGTACCATCAACGTTTGACCGATCTGATTAGTCTGGATAAACTCCTGCGCTTGAACATTGCCTGATCTCACTTGGGGATTCTGGTTAAACGTCACGTTTGTCGGGCTGAGATTCGCGAGTAAAGGACTCAATTGCCCGTTAAAATTCGGACTGTTAACCATTACTTGACTGTTTGGTGATAAAAATTGCGCTCCAGGACTGTGTTGGGATTGGATAATCTTTCCTTGTTGGTTCTGTCGAATGACAACGCCGCTATTAGTGCCCGCTGTGAAAACACCCGCATTTTGAACCGGTGTGAGGACATTCTGTCCATTGACCGTCTGCAATTGCAACTGCATCGGCATTCCTGTTGCATTATCTTGGATTATAGTCGTTCCATCGGCGGTCATGACCATTCCACCTAGATTAGGTACGATAAACTGCTGGAACGCGGGGAAATTCGACATTACATTACTTGCATTGTTTATTAAATTGACTGGTTGTAATAAATTAATTTGTTGTGATGGCGACGTATTTGTGATGATTTGTTGTGATCCAAAGTTGTTTGTATTTCCCTGACCGTTCATAACGATATGCGCGGGTGTCCCCGACTTTCCAGGAACTATAGTTAGCGCTTGTAACATTGGTGTAGGTGATATATTGTTTGTGGGCGACAGCTGGAAGCCGCGTGGGGAAAATTGTGGACTAGTGTTATGCTGCGGCGAAGAATGAACCATAATGTTGTTGGGATTCTGTTGCGGCGCAGCTATTTGTAGAACGTTTGTAATATTCGCCGTTTGGCTCTTCTTTTTCTTACTCCTCTTTTTAATGCTCTCAGGCGACAACATGGCTACACCTTGCACGAAACTTTGGCCATTTTTAACTTCGATTTGTCTAGACGATTCGGTTGAAGATTGTCCAGATACAAGTCCGCCTGCTACAATTTGAGGCAGAACAGTATTTTGTTGAACGACTTGACCATCGACGGCCATCATCGGTGGTTGTATGACGAACGGCGTTTGCAGAGTGTTGACTACAACAGTAGGTTGATTTACCATGGGTTGTACACCGCCTACCGCCGGCACTACTTGCGTTACTGACGAAGTTACATTTGTTACCGCATTCGAGCCAATTTGAGACATGGCTGTTGTATTCTTAGGTGGAGGCGGTGGCATATGATTACTAGTCACGATTATCTGTCCAGTAGACGATATAAGAATCTGTCCTGGCGTTGTTCTCTTTCCGATCTGTGTTAACGACGTGCTTTGAGCATTACTAGTTTCCGGTTTAGAAGGCAAACTGCTTATCACGTTTTGAACCATTTCTAGCGGTGATTTAGAGATCATATTCTGAGCTGTTGTGCCCGCGATATGTAGAGGATAGCTCGTGGGTAGATTTACGGAATTTATAAACGGATCTGGTTGGTTATTCGGTATAGCGTATGTGGTCGCTAAATTGACGCTAGGAGGCGGTGGTGGTCGAATAAAGTTAGCTTGTGATGCATTAATTGATGTAGTGGCAGTGTTCGCTTTCCCAGCAAGCACTGACGTCACAGTGTCTCTAATTACTGAGAAACTCGCCATAGTTGTTATATATGTTTGTATGTAATTCGTTTGTATCAACGAATAAGGCGGTCCACCGCCCAAGTGTGGCGGCGGGCAATAACCAGGCATAGTATTTTCATACCTTTTCTTCGATTCTAGCTTAATCATCTCCTGTCGCAAAGCAGGCTTAACTCCAACCATTGATATGTTATCTACTTCCATAAGATTCTTATTTACATTGTGATTTGATATGAAATGCATCATTTGCGTGCCAGATATTTGGTTGGGTGGTCCTGGAGAATTATATGGATATGCTTGACTGTTTGGTGTTGGGGGGTTGCTGTTGAAGTTATCTCTACACGAGCCAGGGTTCGAATACGCTGGACTGGGCATAGGGAATGTACAATTCTGATGTGAACTGCTGCTACCGCTGTGAGGAGTGTCCGTACTACGAGAACTGTTTGAAAGAGTTGGCGAAGGTTCTGGAGGCTGCAGTGTTTCTGTTGGCGACACATTACTTGTGCTAACGATACCAGCTTGAATCGGACCACAGTTTTCATTCGAAATAACATTCCTTTCAATGAACGTTGAAGATGTCACAGGACTCTCGTCGAAATGTTTCGGGCTCGATGTGGATGTATCCATATCGTGATAGATATTTTTATGATATTTCGTCCTCATTTGGTTCTCTGTTCCGTCTGTATTTTTAAACGGCACATTGCAGCCTTTGTAACACTGCGGCATCATGTGTTCTTGAACTTTATCTGGTACTACGCTACTATCTGGCGTATTAGGTGATGGAGAAGAATTTATATTGTTTCTAAAAACATTGATTGGCTCATACTGCTTCATAGATTTACATGTTGGTACTTTATCTTGTCCCTGCGGATTGTAAGAGCTAGTTGAAGGCTCGTACGGATGACCTTCGAATGCAGCATTTGGACCCACTTGCCTCGAAATCGTATTATTTAATAAAGCCGTCTGTTGAGCCAAATATCCACTAGGATCATCCATAAATGACGGGACATTATTTCCCATAACATCGTCACAGGTTTTCTTTTGTTCTTGCAAGAATTTCATACCGTTATTACCATATACCATTTGTTTGTTTTCTAGTTGGTTGTTTTTCTTTTTAGGCGTCTTAGTACCTTTGCCTTTCTTTTTGTTGAGATCCATATTCGGCCACTGTTGACCCATCATGTTGTAATGTTGTGGCAAAGGAGGCACTCTAGAACACATGCCTTGATTAATAGATGATTGATCATTAGCAAATTGTGCCGTTGGAGGTGGTTCGTCATTACTCATTTCATAATCCATATTATCCAACTTTTGCAACTTAGGACTTGCACTCGTCAAAGAGTTCGGAGTGCTCGTCTCAGCTCTCTTAACTTGCCACGGCGGTGTTTTTGCTGAATTTGTTTTCACGACGGTCCCGTTCTGTATCACCAGTTGATTCTGTGGCAAGTACTGGTTCTGAACTAGTTGCTTGTTCTGATTGACGTTATCCGTCATCTGTGTCTTGTATCCCTTCATGACTTCAATCTGTTTCTGATTTCTTTGTATGAAGATTTGCTGCTGTTCGTTGATCTTTTGCATCACTTCGGGTGTGAGCGGTTGGTTCAAACCGCAGTATATTTGAGACTCTTCCTTCGTTTGTTTTGCTAGCACTTCTTTCTCTTCCTCTTTGCGTTCCGGTTCAACAACATTTTGTGGCATCACATTCATTGCATTTTTAACATTCGCTTGTTTGTTGAAACTTGTATTGACGCCTATAATTTGTCCGTTCGTACCTAGTACGGGTAGGCCAACATTAAGGGCAGGGTTAGGCATTGGCTGATTTAATTTCTGATTGACCTCCATATTATCTGGATGCTGGGATATCCATCCACTGCTAACTGTTAGATAGTGTGAACTTCTTTGTATATGAGTTTCTTGTTTTGTCTCATCCACAACGTTAAGCATATTTTGTTGGGGATAAGGTACACAGGCCTGATTCATTGAACGTTGAACTAGCGAACCCGGCGATGCTGTTCTTTTCTGATCCTCCAGGGACTGAAAAGAGAAACATACCTTTATGTATATCAATAAAAAATAATTCTATCCAAATCGTACGTCTTAATCAAAACATTGAGATCACCGTTGATCAACAAAACATTCAAGATGCAGCTGTCCATTCAATATCAACAACTTTGGGTACCAACTACAGTAAATTGTGACAAACAATATACATATCACATGTAACATAAACGATTCACAAGAATTCATGTATGTGTAATAAAAATAAAGGATCGCCGCAGGCACCGCTGCTGGCACCGTCTCAGCTCTTATCGCGGCCATGAATACGTAATGCGCTGCACCCTACCACACTTAACTGCATTTAATATGCTATTTTGTCCTTCGAGTTTGTTTACTACTAGTGTAGGTTCAAACTATGTTCCTTTATTTAATGTTATTTTTATGAAACATAGGTCGAATACTTTTCTGATTTACTGGTGTCAGACTATGAGAGAATTTATGAAACTTTCCCGTTCCAAACTAATTATTCTGTGACAGTCATACTAAATTTTCTCTCAATTAAATAAGGAATCATTTATAATTGAAAAGCCTCTTGTGATTAAATTATCAAAGTATCATATTGCCAGTAAAAAAAGGCCCTCCCACACTATACAGGATCCAAAAAGCGTAATAGTCTTGACTAGTTAACGAATTGAAAAGAGAAATGCGTTCAATCGTCATCCAAGAAACATCATACATCTATCCTTTGCATCTCAATCTCAATGTTGACTGGCGTCACCAAGTTATTAAAACGCCTCAATCCACCCTGATTTTATTAGCAATGTCTCACTAGCCACTCTAATATGACGACTGTCGTCACAAAGTTACTAAACGATTCATACCTTGAATTCATTGAGCGGTCTCTCCCGCTGTACCATCATCTGCGAGACGCTCATGTTTGGCGCGAGGCCAGCACGCTTCTTCATCTTCTTTTTGGCGGGGTCCACTGCGCCTGTAATGCATACGTGTTGTGTGTTAATTAACAGTTAGTACCTAAGCCTCCGTTTACAAGATATGACGAAATACATCAATAATAAATAAAATAATTTTTTCACACACAGCACGATCTGATCCCATACTAAGCTTTCGCTTGTCTTATGGAAACCAGATGGCTGATAAACATACACATATAATTTTAAATAAATACTTATATATATAGATAATTAACACCCTGACACAGAGCAAACATATACGGTCTATGTTCATCACACAAATATTTGCCCTGGGTGGAAATCGGACCCACAACCTCTGGCTTGGAAGGCAGGGTCCCTATACCAACCAAGCCAACCGGTCAGTAAAATTATATTTTTGCTGTCGTGGATAATTCAAAAACTACTTTTCTTACTAGGTATGTAGATTTTGTTTCGAGTTGAAAGTAGAATTATTTTGATGATTTTTCTTAATTCGATCTCTGCTAGCCGCTAATAAACAGAGAAAACAGATTAACTGTACAAATTTCAAAGCTTCAAGTCATAATTATATTAGTAACTAGCGGTCCGCCCCGGCTTCGCCCGTGGTACATGCTTACGTTTTCTCTACATAAGAACCATCCTCGTACTTCAAGGAATATAATAAAAAAAGAATTATCGAAATCGGTTCAGCCGTTCTCGAGTTATGCGCTTACCAACACATTTTGCGATTCATTTTTATATATAAGATTTAAACTCTAAAGTAGGCTTTAACTTCAAAACAATTAGCGTAATAAATTTAATTTTTAACGAACATACAACACAAACTTCCCAACCTAAATCAATTAGAAAGTAATTCAGTCTATTAATTAGTTCAACAAAATAATTTATGGTATGTCTTGCTCAAAATCAACAATCATTATTTTAATTTAAGAATTAAATACGTACGATCACAACGCTCTTGTAAAAATGACCCTTAAATCACTAATGAATAAAGTCCAAATTCAATTAACAGTCACTAATCTAAAACGTACTACTATAATAGGTGTTTTAAAATGACCTTTCAATCACTAATCAATAAAGCTTATATTCAATTAACAGCTACTCATCCAAATCGTCCAAAACATGCGCCGTCCCAAAATGACCATAACCACCGTACCATAAAGCCTATAATCAATTAACATTCGCTAATCCCAAACGTCCTAGCTCAAGCGCCGTCGAAAAATGACCTTTACATAACCAACACATAAAGTCTATAATCAATTAACGGTCACTATAGCTAACATATCCCGTGTTCGTTCAATCTCTGCTGCCAATAAGCAACACTTGACCCACATGGTGAGGCGAGCGAGAGATACACTTAGGAGAAAGCAGGTTACCTAACAATGGACTAGCGTTAGGGCACGCACACATGGACATATGGGCACAGACATGTTTGTATATGAATAGGTAAAGATGTGATTTGTTGTGACCCTACATCGCCTAGAGATATTATATTTATGTCGTCATATAGATTAAATTTAAAAAGACAATATTATGTTAAATAATGATTAGGAATATAATCCGCTGAGAATCCTCAAATTTAAAGATAAAAAAGAACAATTCGTTTCGAATTACCAAATTATAAAGCGAAGCTAAACATGATTATCCGGTCGGATAATCGCCGAACAAAAGAATTACACTTAACTAAATAAAAATAAATAGCAAAATAAAAACAAACATAATAAAACCAAAACAAAACACGATACAAATTAAAGACATAAAACCGCGGTAATTCTCTAAGCGATAACATCAGTCGAGTCATTCAATTTGTACCCAAAAAGTTTAATACACGGCGATATTATACTAATCACAAATAGCAGCTGATTATGGATTAAACGTTCAGTTATTGCATTTAAAAATTTATTAGTTCGAAAACTGATATTCAGTGTTGTTCAGTATTAGAACATTGCATAGAATCTTTTCGAACGCACTAAGAACAACGAAAGAATACTCTACACCTGTTTACACTAAACGAATTTGACACAGTGTGGAATTAGAATGTGCTTTCGCTCGTTTGATGTAAATGCGCAAATTAAGAATACAAAAGAAACTACAATTACATACTACGTACAAGACAGTAGTAACTCGCATTTGGCATGTCCTAAGGCGCGGGTCAAACACAAGCGGCGCGGGCGCGGGCGTGCCATAAGCGCACCTCTTGAATCTGTTTTGCACCACGTCCTTCTTATACATTTTGTATGAAAGAATTTTGGAAAGGCGACGAGGCGGCACGCCACGGTTGCGCCGCGGGCGTACCGCAGGCGTACCGCAGGCGCGCTTCCCCCATCGCATCCAAATAGAGGTCAATTCACGGTCATACACAATCAAAAACAAATCGGGTGGTAGTAGACCGGGAGATACTGACACAAAATTTCGAGTTACAATTACAATTTTTACAAAAAAAAAATTTGCAGATTTTCGGCGGTATGGCGACCATTTGGAATCGTCCGAAAAGTATGGCATGGCGATTTTCGTAAATGGCTGCACGACGATGGTTACCTGTGCAAAAGTTAGCCTGGTACAAATGGTTGAATTGTTTTTTTTAAATCAACACATTCGCGTCGGTATGGCGGGCTGTAAGTCACACCGGAAAAGTATGGCATGACACTACCGCCTACTTCTTTTTTATGGGCTATCGGTAAATTCTAAAATTTTTGTGCTACAAATCGTTTGACTTCGCTATTTTTCCGACGAGTTCGACTAACGCCCACGCGACTAAGCCGCCGGTACCAGCGTTCACACCATCGTTTTTCTTTTTGTCATTGCGTACTAAGCCCCTGTAGAACCGCCATCCTGTTACAAATGACTCGAAATTTTGTGTCAGTATCTCCCGGTCTATAGGAGACGGTAGCCTGTCAGTCAAAAATGTGTTCTCTCTGTGTGGAATTATATAGAGCTGCTATTACATACCCTTCTTCGTTTTGTTTTTAAAGGTGAATTGAATTAATCGATGAAGTGATTTACACAGGTGATGGCAGTAGGGAAAGTGAAAATGAAGAAGAGCATAATGAAAGTTCCCATGTATTTACAATGTCAGAAATAAAGATAATCCTGATTTTGATTGTGTTTTTTATTTATTTGTAATTGTAATAATATTGTGGAATGATCAGTACTGTAAATACTTTTGAACTGAGATTTTAATGATAAGATTTATATGGTTTAAATGTAAACCTGTGTTTGAAAACCATATTTTATCTATACTAATATTATAAAGAGGAAAGGTTTGTATGTATGTATGTATGGTTTTCACGCATAAACTAGGTACTGGACCGATTTTGATGAAATTTGGCACAGATAATCTTTAGACCCTGAGAAAGAACATAGGCTACCTTTTATTGCGAAATATGTACCACGGGCGAAGCCGGGGCGGACCGCTAGTACAATATAAATTTTGTGTTATTTTAACCTTCTTTTCTTCCATCATTACACCAGTACTACTTTAAAATTACTTTAAAAGTACTATAAAATTTTCCAAGTAAATTCCAACATTTCCAACAAAGATATATTTGCAATCGTGGGGTTATCCTCGCTATTTACTTACAAGGAATTATCAAAACAAAATCGTTACTTTCAAATTAACGTTACTTTCAAATCTTTTTTAGCACAAAAAACATAATTTTACTAAATTATGCATGAAGAAAATGCATTTAACCACTCTATATAAATATCATTTTCGGACGCCAACAGCGCGCCGGCTGGCGCGCCCGCGGCGCGCCTGCTGGCGCGCCCGCGGTGCGCCCGATGCGCGCCGCGCCGCTTGTATATGTCCCGCGCCTAAGAATAAGAGAGAGGTCGTCGGGCGACCGACCGCGCGCCTCCAGATCTCCTCTAGACGAGTGTAATAGCAGACAATGCACAATCTCCATTGTGCCCGAGACGTCAGCCATTAATACCCGCCCCGTTTATAATTTAAAATTCTATCAGCTTCTGTTTCAAGCTGGCAAGTTTATCTTTTTATTATAACTAGCGGTCCGCCCCGGCTTCGCCCGTGGTACATATTTACGTTTTCTCTACACAAAAACCATCCTCGTACTTCAAGGAATATAATAAAAAAAGAATTATCGAAATCGGTTCAGCCGTTCTCGAGTTATGCGCTTACCAACACATTTTGCGATTCATTTTTATATATAAGATATATAAGAAGATGTCGAGTAGGTGTTAGAGGAGCGCTTTTATTTCGCTTTATGAGTACCGCTGTGTAAAGGCTTAATTTGAAGCCCATAATGCAGAGAATAGAAAGTTTTGTAGCATTTTACAGACGTTTACTTCGTTTCTAAATTCATAACAATTCCTTTAAAAAAATACACAAAACTAATTTGATCTAAAGATAAAATAAGATTTGGATCTGTATTTTTTTCCGAGATTATGTTTTCTTAGCTTGGTCTATTTCTTTAGAAATTTAATGTTTTATTATCCAATCAGCCGGCACCGGCAGCCCTTATACCTAAACACTATTACATAAACTTCTATTCTGATATACTTATATAATATTATGTAAGCATTATTCGATTAAGTACTTATACTTTATTTATATAAATAATTGAATTTTATAAATATTAAGTACACGTATTCTAGTATCTGTCGAAAAAATATTTTATAAGAAAATGTTCCGTTCCTATTGGGCTTTACGTGATGACATATGTAAAGCCTTTTTTGATAAACGGACCATCAAAAGAGGAAATTTTCAAATCGGACCCGCAGTTCCTGATATTAGCGCGGTCCAACAAACAAACTCTTCAGCATTATAAAATGACTATAGGCGATATAATAAACTGTATAGGCGAGGATTAAAGCCTGTATATCTAATAAAATCAAAGGAATGCATTATGCAACAGCAATGAACTAATTGTTTTATTTATGACTAGCGACCCGCCCCGGCTTCGCACGGGTGCAATGCTGATACTGAATACACTACAGAAAAACTGTGAACGTTGTATATAAAAACATAGCGGCCCGCTCCGGCTTCGCACGGGTATAAAATAGATAGACGGCCGGCCGGTGCCGCCGCAAACGCTACGTCCCGCAATTTTTAAATCTGTAATATCTTCGAAAATATTCATTTAAATCATACGGTGTAAAGGGCCACATAGATCTATATTAAATGCACAATGTATTCAAGGTATTTAATTGGTTAAGGATTAATGCTGTATTGGTTAAAATCGCATCGAAAATTAGCCATTATTTGTCGTAAAAAGTAAATGACAAAAAAAAGTTATTGTGGGTTATCCATAAGAGATAGACATATACCATCGCGGACTTTTCTGTAGACCTTTTCAATGTGTATAATACTTAGTACATTATTTTGATAAAACTCGTAGGGTTCAGCTTGCGTTTGCAATGTAAGCGGAAAAAATGTAATTTTTTACGACATCACATTAGAAACCTCAAAAATATCAGTACTTCTCCACTATTTTATGGATGTTTTTATACATATAAACCTTCCTCTTGAATCACTCTATCTATTAAAAAAAACCGCATCAAAATCCGTTGCGTAGTTTCAAAGATTTAAGCGTACAAAGGGACATAGGGACAGGGAAAGCGACTTTGTTTTATACTATGTAGTGATGATAGTGAAGCAATTATTTTATCTGTAGCTTCGTATCGGTATTTATTGAGGTTGTTTATGTAATGCATAATGCCATTTAACTTTTCTAAAATACAACAACGCATCGTGTAATATAATTTCTATAAAATATGTTTTGGCATTGCTTATGACTATAATATTACATTATGTTTCATACCATACATTTTATTGCGCATAATTTAACAGAACATAAATAAATAATACTATGTGTATTTTGTAAATAAATAAACCTACTAACGATCGAAATAACAGTCCGTAATCGAAAGGCATTAATGTAACCTGTACCAAACATTTCCAAGCAATCAATTCTTTAATTCACAATTACTTTCATGAGTCTCAAACAAAATAACAAAGGAAAGCTATCTAAAATCTCCAATACCAGCAGTTATTACAAATAACAATGACACTCCCCTCCTTTAATCCATACTAATATTATAAATGCGTAAGTAACTCTGTCTGTCTGTCTGTTACTCAATCACGCCTAAACTACTGAACCAATTTTCATGAAATTTGGTATGGAGATATTTTGATACCCGAGAAAGAACATAGGCTACTTTTTATTCCGGGAAAATGACGCAATCCCGGAAATCCCACGGAAACGGGAACTATGCGGATTTTTCTTTGACTGCGCGGGCGAAGCCGCGGGCGGAAACCTAGTTTTCCATAATTTAATAAATCTCAAATCTATACTTACAATATTATTAAGCTGAAATGTTTGTTTGTTTGAACGCGCCAATCTCAGGACCTACTGGTGCGATTTGAGAAATTCTTATACATATAATTATCATCATCGCTAAGACCAACAGGAGCGGAGCAATGCGGGAAAAACCGCGGGGCAGCTAGTCATTTGATATAACATTCATTTTATTCTGACGTACGTAATTGAATCACTCCCTAAACATACAAATTAACAAATAAAAAAATATTTGTACCAATTTGAATGGAATAATGTAAACGATACTATCTTTTAACATATTTTCCTTTACATTGCGACCTCAAAAAGTTTATTTCTTATTCATGAAGGTCGGCCGCCGCGACGGACAATGGAGTTATTTCTTTGACGAGTTAATATCAAGAATTCAAATTAAAACGATAAAATCTATTAAAACGTTTCCTTTTATCGTAAATGAAAGGAATCTTTGCGAGAATTCGTTCAAAAGTTACACAGATGTTGAGATTGCGGGATATCTATTTGATCTTTTTATTTACAAACCAAAAAAAGTTGCAATGTTGATACTGTGTATTGTAATGGTGCCAATTTCCCCAATTTCCCCATTTAACATTTTATCATTCGCATAATCACAAAACATTATATGTAGTAAGATTTTAAAAGTCTTGCCTGAGAGCTTTACCCGAAAGACCTAACATAAATCATACTTGCGAAACAAAACAGTGACTCAAATCACTCGCACCCTCGAAATAAATTAGCGGTTAAACCTTACCCCATTTAAAAGAAAACCAACAACTGTATAAACAGCCTTGAAACCTCCCACCACAACCGTGAAGGTCCATTAAAAAAAATCGCTTGCCCATAACGAATCGAAAAGGGCGGCAAATTCAATCGCATAATTACCGCGTATAATCTTATCTATTTGCGCATTATCCAGCAGATTTGCAATTAAAACGTTCACAGTAGGAGCTAGGAGGGGGCTCGCGGGGGGGTAGTGGGGGGTAGGTGTCTAGGCGGCGGGGCGCGGGGCGGGCAGGAGATCAATAGTCGCCGGGGTGCGCGACCGCTCGCTTCGCAGCGATTCTCGATTGTTTCGAGTTACGGGCACGCTTTTGTTCCCTCCGCCGGCGTTTCGAGCCGCCCGCCGCCTTCCTTGATGGTAATTACGCAATGCTGCGGCTTGCGGACACTTCGATTCGCTTTATCATCGTTAAGTGTCCCGCGCTGCGCCTCCGGCCAACCTCTGATGTCTTCAGAACGTTTACGCTTTGTTCTTTAACTGATTCCTTTTCGGTTAACAAGATTTTAATTGTTAATTATCACTTTTCGTATCTCTTTTGAATTTATATTTTCATTCAGACATTATATAAAGCGAGATCACATATAAAATTGTTAATTGATTATATTAAAAAAAAAAATACAAAATGACGAACATAGAGCCTCCTTTTGTTTTAGGAAGTCGCTTATAGACATAGACAAACGACAACGTATTAGTTACCGAATACAACAATGAAACTCCCACCTTTTCTACTATTATTCGGGCTCACCTCCTCCCATAGTTATATGCCACCGAACGTCACTATTTATAACTCCTATCTATTCGCAATTATGTCTTGCCCTATTGCATCCTAACAATCGTTGGAGAGAGGCTATTGAAAAGCCACATCGGGCTTCAAGCTGGAAACATGCAATAGAGATGCCACTTGAAGTATTCTTAGCTCCCTAAGTCATAAATATAATCATATATGAGGAAAAGTTCATATTAGAATCTTGCCAATAAAGCTCTCTAGGATATGTCCACAGTCCACAATCGTACTTAAAACATGAATTACAATTTATAACTAACCTATGTGTCAAAAACAAGCATTTTATCTTGTTGGTGACCCAAAGATGAATTAGGGCTTAAAACGCAATCTCATAAAGTATTAGCATTTATCGAGCTATATAATATATTATGCTTTAATAGGCTAGAGAGTGACATAGTCTTATTTTTTAATGCAAAGTTTATTCCATAATAAATTGGGAAATCAGTACCATCGTACCAAGATGACCCATTTGCACGAAATGAAATGTCAACAGACCGAAAAAGCGACTCAATAGCAAGAGGCTAAGGGTGCCTACTACGTTCGGAATATGGACTCTTCGGTATCGAATAATAGCCTGTTTCGTATAATATCACTTTGTTGCCGTGAATGCTATATTGTTACGGTGCACAATGATGAAGGCACTCACGCACTGAGCGGCTCGGAGCTCCCAATTTGGGGGAGTCACTTGGAAAATAAACTTTTAATGGTTTATTTATAGTGACTATGCGGAAACTTTATAAGTTAGATTTCTTTATTTCTGTAGTTCGTTAAGAAGCATAACCAAATTTACACTTCACAGTCTCAAAAATTCTTAATTATGTGAGTCGCAATGCAATTACTAAATGATTACATTATAATTATTTTATTTTACGAGTATTGATGTAATGAGCTTTTTAATTAGAAACGAGTATGAAAATTGTTTATTTTGATGAAACAAAATATAATTCAGAAAAATTCGAAAAAAGAGAAAAAGTACCATTAATGCATAATAAGTACAATTTTTATGCTGTGTATTCTTGACCAGTAGGTATTGTATTCTATGCATAAAAAATGTATCCTTAAACTTCAAGTCAGAAACTGCACAAGTGATACCTTTTTTTTTTTTTTTAAGTGGGGAAATCTTGCATAGATACCCACGGCCTCCGGGGAAGGGGCCGTGGGTTATGTCGGATTCCTACCGACCAAAACCCCACTGTGTTCCGTCAAGCCGCATCAACGACGGGGCCACGGGTATCTACCCATACCTCTTCACTTCAAGTGGAACATAACAAAACTGAACATAACTTATTCAACAAAGTATTTACTTTGATTCAACGAGTCGACAATGATAAATGTATTTGCTGAGCTCTCAAGAAAAATTTTAAACGACTCACCTCTGCAGTCTAAGAGTCTAGACGTCCATATAAATCCTTATTTTTCAATAGATAACTTTGATGTTAGCATTTCTTTGTCAGCATTCAATGGTATACAATTTACATATTCTTATTTATAATTGAAATCTCGCGATGTAGCAATAAATCCGTCATACTTTATTCAATAAAAGATGGGAAACATTTGAGAGGAAAAATAAATTTATTCAATTTGCAACATTCGAAGCCGTCGGAATATTTTACTTTTTCTATCTTTCCATAAGTCTAAATGTTATAAGTAATTTAAATGTGCCCATCACATTCCTCTATAAAAATCATCAAAGCATTTCCAATTTCCCACATAGAACAATAGATTATAAGAATAAAATAAATCTATACTTACTAATATTATAAAGCTGAAGAGTTTGTTTGTATGTTTGAACCCGCTTATCTCAGGAACTACTGGTTCGATTGGTGTTGAATGTTTGAAAAATTCTTTCGGTGTTCCCATTCATCGAGGAAGGCTATTATAGGCTATATGTATATCATCACGCTGAGACTAACAGGAGCAGAGCAATGCGGGTAAAACCCCGGGGCACAGCTATTGAACAATAAAGGTACGCAAAAAGGAACAATCAACTATGGTAATTTCCACCACATTTATAAAACCTTAATAATCACCAATTAGAAAACCCAGTCACAACAAACCGAACAGGGTCAACACTTAATTTGACAAATGGGGTTCATTGACCCGACGATCTGGATAAATATTTTCCTATCATAGCATTATTTTCTAACAAGATTACGTTTGTTCTTGTAGGCGGCCCTGGGGAGGCGGGCGGCTGGCTTTGTGGCACTAGATGATGTTTTGACTAGCATTATTATGTTATATAATGTTAAATGTATTTTGTTATTGTATACTTAAACCGTTTACCGATTTAAGAGGATGTTTTGAAGAACATTTTAGACTGTTCTTTTTAATCTATCCTTTCTTTGGTTATAAACAGATCACTTTCCAACTATCTATCCACTCATATGATAAATTAATTACGTTACATGTGCTTTTTGTGTCGATTAAAAAATATGAGCTGTACTAACTAAGAGAAAAGAATAATCACTTACAACCCCCAAAAGGAAAAAAAAATGTACAAAAAATGAAAAACAGCAATGATGGCCAAATAAACATCCCTTTAAAAAGCCACATTTTTTTTAATGAAAAAAAAATAGTACACGGATTTTCAGGTAACGTTAAAAAAATATTAATGCCGTATCTACATACAAAAGTCAATAGCTGCAGATATTTTTCGAATTTCAGTTTTGCTCCATGATTAAAACTGATGATGACGATGTTCTTTTTCATTAATCCTTCCAAAAAAAGGTACGATTAAAAATTTCGATACATACACGAGAAATTAATTTGTACTTTACTTACATTTCATACAATAACGAGCAATCCACACCTAAATAGAATAGTCAAAAACCCGATCAAATATAAATTAATAAAACCGGCCAAGTGCGAGTCGGGCTCGCGCACAAAGGGTTCCGTAGCAGCAAATATAATAAATTACAGTTAAATCAACCTATCTCAAAAACTATAAGAGATACTTTGATCAAACCAAAAATCGTTGAAAGAGTTAATTAGCATGCATCACCTCTATTTTTTTTAGAATTTTATACCCCGTAGTTATAAAAATAGAGGGGGGGGGACATACTTTTTACGACTTTGAGAGCTGATATCTCAAAAACCGTTCACTTTAAGAAAAATGTTTTTTAGAAAACTTTATATCATTTTAAAAGACCTTTCCATTGATACCCCACACGGGTATGTACATCGAAAAAAAAAATTTCATCCCTCAGTTACATGTATGGGGGGCCCCACCCCCAATTCTTTTTTTTACTATTTAGTGTCATATTTTTGTAGCGGTTCATACAACACATATTCCCATCAAATTTCATCACTGTAGTACTTATAGTTTCCGAGTAAATCGGCTGTGACAGACGGACAGACGGACAGACGGACAGACGGACATGACGAAACTATAAGGGTTCCGTTTTTGCCATTTTGGCTACGGAACCCTAAAAATACATCTAACTAAAACAATCACATAAATCGGTTTAGAAATCTCGTTAAAAAATCAGTGTTAGTACATAAATAAAACATGGCCTAGATGAGAACTTCCTCCTTTTTTGAATTCGGTTAAAGAGTAACAAAAATGCGAATCACCTCTACAAAAACCTACATAGTTCACACAACAAAGTCTTTTTAAACGAATAGTGTTCCTTGCAACTCTATTAACAGGGTTGTTACCCGCCGGACAGCGCCCTCCCCACCCTCCCCTTACAACCCTCCCCCTCCCATCGCCACTTATCAACAAAGACTACGCTTTGTTACAAAAGCAGCAAAACAAGCACTTTGTAATACAGTCGCTCAGTTAAAACTAGCTTCATTTTTATTTTTATAGACGATTAGATTTTACAGGATCGTTAGGGATTTTTCCGATTGCGGGTAGTTATCACTTTCGCTTTACGTTAAAAAGTATTAGTTTTATTTCAATGCACTTCGAATATTGTAGAAATGTAGTTACCATAACAACTATTAAAATTTATATAGCCAATAATCTGTCAATTACTTAAACTTATATTAATGTAGTTATTGTAATCCAGACAGACAAACAAATTAAAATTAATAAAAATAAGTCCATCCGTTCTTGACTTATAAATCGTGTTAGTACAACAAAATTGCTTTATATTAAATAATGAATCCTTAATGAAAGGATGTGACGGTTAGTGAACACAACTTTTGTAATAAATATGTGGAGCACAAAATTCTTTACGAAATATCTTATACACAAATATGACGATATGCTCTACATACACAAAAAATTGTATCAAAATCGCTTCATCTGCAAGTCGTTAAAACTAACAAAACAAAGAAACAAGACGATGAGATAAAGTCATTTCGTACAACACCAATCAGTTTATTTTGGAAATTTGCGAATTATACCCAAGTCATATCGGGTGTGATAAAGAAAACAACGGGGTTCATTGAACCCGACATCTGTTCAAATATTTTCGTACATCACCTACTCCGAATTAGATTGCCATATGTTTGACGGTCTCAACCGACACGAATATAGCGCTAATATTAAAAATATATATCTAAAAATGTTACCAGAATTGGGGCGAACGATTATAGAAATATACATGTTAGACTAGTTGTGCCCTGTTGTTTTACATTTATTGCCGCCTTGCTCCGCTACTGTTGGTCTTAGCGTGATGATATATAGCCTACAGCCTCTCTCTATAAATGGGCTATCTAACACTGAAAGAATTTTTCAAATCGGACAAGTAGTTCCTCAGATTAGCGCGTTCAAACAAACAAACAAACTCACAAGTATAGAAAGTATAGATTAAGGGAATTTTATCGCTTGTAAGCGCTAAACGTTTTGTTATGTTTAACGCCATTTCTCGTGTAAATTAAAAATTTAATGTGCCTTTTATGTTAAGCGTTCTCTCATTCATTCGAGTCTCCTTCATCTGGTAATTAATCCGGTCGTTCACTCGTTATAGTGCATTTTGTAGGCGCTTATAATAACTGGGACATTTTAGATTACGAATATTTTATTTAAAAAACAACGCAATTATAATAAATTTAAAACTAGATATATGAACAAAATCGCTTTTTAAAACTAGTCAATTTAGTTAATGGGATTTTTGGGCGTTAATGGGCAACCGAAAATAACATAACAATTTGTCATCCCATTACATCTCTACCATTCCATCTCAATGTCCTTCCACCGCTCAATAGATATTCACAATAAAAGCATTCATAAATCTAAACATCCTGTATAACTGGGAGCCAACAAAAACACAGCCAATACACCGCCTTCGCTTCCCATACGCTCGCCGGGTGTAAAAAACCCGAGCGAAACCCCGTGTCCTTACATCCCGTCGACACTATACAGGGTGCACCCTACAGGAAACGACGTGGGATTACGCGAATCAAAGCTTGGCTTGTACATCCCACTCGAGGACTATTGGCTGATGTTGTGACTAGCGGAGCGATAATAAATATTAAATATAGACAAAATATTGTATTAATTATAGCGGAGCGATAATAGACATTATTAGTAATAGTATTTAAATAAAATTTTTCTTCGTATTTCTCGTCTAAATGTATTAGTATATTATAATAATCTTGTAAATAAGTAAAGTATAATAGACAGAATATAAATAAACAGGGAAATAAATAGCCCATCGAAAAACCTATAAATACCTAAATGGCTTAATAATGTATAGCTTTAAAATTCAACTAAATCGCTCAACTGTTATGGGCAATAAGGTCAAATAACTACCTAAGCGCTTTAGTTAAACGCGCGCAAATTGGATATCTATGTAATAATACTTTGTCATGTATTACTTATTGCGTAAATATCATTAATACATACTGACAAATCGGGACAAATCAATAAAATAACATAACGCATAGTTATCATTAATAGCGACAAATCGAGACAATTCAATGTAGGTCCGATTCGCTATCGCTAATCGCGTCGCTCATGATGTTAGTGTAAACGTAGCCTAAACCAGTTCGGCTGTATAATTGAATAAAGCCACCCCGCGATAATACCAATAAATCACGGATTCGCTCCCATCTCAATATTACTTTAGCCCCGCGTTTAAGGTATTTAACAAATTTACGAGCAACTAATTAATTAGCAAATATCCGGTCGAATTTGCGATAGTCGCCGGACCGTATTTTAACGACCACTATTTGTATGTAATTTTGTATAATTACCCGACTACGGCAAAGCAAAAGGAGGGTTATGATTTTGACAGGCTATGTATGTATGTATGTATGTATGTATGTATGTATGTATGTATATATGTATGTATGTATGTATGTATGTTCATCTGTTCCCTCGTAACTTCTAAACTACTTATCAGAATTCGACAAATGACATATCATTAGAAGCGTCTTAATTGTCCGCTGGTTATAGGCTATATGGGGTTTCACAAAATCTAATGTGGCGCCCTCTAGCGGACAAAACATACAGAGTAAAAAAATAAAGTTAAGATAAATATGCCGTGTTTGGTATCATTTGAAAGCTTTTTACTTGCACATTTTGAATATATATATATTACTAGCATTTCCTTGTGACTTTACCTGTATTCATGGGCTGATTGCATATAATTCACATCTTTTCGTTCATAGCTTCTTTATTAGTTCATCAATTTAACTTTTGTTTTATACTTTTTCAGCGTCGTTTTTTGTCGTAGTTGGGTTTTAGTTGTTTTACTTTTTATCTTGTTTTATTAGTGATCACGGTTTAGTCATTACTAGTTTCGGCGACTTGATTTATATAAAAAAAAAATATTAATTTGATACAAATGGATTATGAAAAATTTTCAAGGAACACCATCTCCTTAGTCGACTTTCATATGTGAATACAAAATCACATTTAGGTAATTACTTACCACGACACTTAATCATCATTTATTTCCAACAAAAAAAAAGAGATAGGTACCTAACATGATGGTAAACACAACTTATTCATTATCCACTAACTACAAACTTCACAAAATTTCACCTCTAAAAGGTAACAAACACGACCCTACAATACAATTTACACCTCGTACTCTATTTACCGGGGCATCAGTGTAGGATCCTCTCCGGATACACTGCAGTGTTCCGGATCTGACGCTAATCTGCGTCAAACGTAATTGGATGAAAACGAGGCGCGGAAAGCCTTGCAATAATCCGATCGAATACGTATATGTGCAGTGAACACCCTGTATGTAACGGCATTTTGAGCTCATTAAACTTTTTATAATATCAATTAGTTATTAACGATGGACACATATTGACACTGTGTTAATAATTGCAATGCGAGAACAACTTTTTAATTAGTGTTCTATTTATAAAACGTTATTGATAGAACTAATTAATGATTTTATCGCGTATGTGTATAATATATAGAAACTATAAAACCTGGTATTGTATACACAGTGGATCATATTCTCGTATATTGTTACAATTGATATTTGCATCTACTATTAAAAAGCAGATTTGTTAACTTGTGTTTCATTGTGATAACTACAGTGTACCGTGAGATTCGTTTATAGTATGTAGTTAAGTACATAAAGGTTGATTATTGTCCAGAAAACGATCCAAATAATAATAAAACATGAAACATTTCCAAATTTTTTAACATTGTCAAATACACAAATAAAAACACACTTTCCCCACTAGTAAACTGTTTCGAATTATTTTTATGCAATCTAAGAAAATAACCAAATTTACACAAATAAAAATAAACTAACAACAACTTCTTTATACAAGTTGAGAATATTGCAATTACGTCTGGAAGGCTCTGCTAGTGACAATTTCATTTCGTCGTGGAATTAAATGAAGTTATGAAACCTTGGGGTTGGAATAACAAGGGATGATGGACACTAAGCTCGCCAGGGTTGACCAAAACTAATATCTAATTAATTAAACTTGATGGTTTGTTAAACACAATAGTTAAGGAAGCTAATAATGTAAGACAACCTAATAATTTTGATAAAAGACCCCTTGTTACTAGTTCATCAGAGCGCGTCCTACTTCGGCAGAAACTAAAGTCATCAAGAATCGAGCCATTTATAATTTGAAACTAAACATTTTTAAGTCATCAAAAGCAATTTCAACATTAAAATAATTCATCAAAATATCTAAAGCACTCGACAATAACAAAAACTATATTAATTACAAAAATAAATAGATTATATTCAATACAGATTAGACTTCAATTTTAATATAATGAATACCAAAAACTAAACAGTAGGCAGCCCTAATAAAATACACAATTTAATTACTCGTCTGCTATTTAAACGTCAATTTCGTTATCCCATGACATGAATAATAATGATAATAATTTGTATATTGTTATCCCATCTCGCCAAACTTTGCTATTTCGTTGCGAATTATTTATTAAAATTACCATCCAAATTGAAATATCGCATCGCATTTGATGTTTTCATTAATTTCAAGTTACAAACAACATTAATTAGATGAGGGAGGATAATTGATTTAGTTAGCTTGAGTCCGCGGATTTGCTTGCGCGCGATTAAGAATAAGGAATTATTCAGTATAGATTTAATTCAGAATATTACTAACACTAACAAACAAATTTTAATCGTAATAATGTACATAAATATTAGTTTCATATAAAAATGAATTTTATACATTTCGTAAACCCAAAGACGTATAAAGACCGAATAAAGTGGCACTAACGCTGTATTTCTACTTTAGAGTTCTAAGAAATTCTATTGCAACTTTTGAAGCTTTGTGAATCGTCAAGTTTTCTCGTTCTTATTCTATGTTATGCAAAAGCTTTCATTGAATACAAAACGCTCTGTATAGTGTGGTATAGTGAATACCATAGAACATTTATATTATACTAGCGACCCGCCCCGGCTTCGCACGGGTGCAATGCTGATACTAAATACACTACAGAAAAATTGTGAACGTTGTATAGGTATAAAAATATAGCGGCCCGCTCCGGCATCGCACGGGTATTTATTTATAAAATACCTACATAGCCGGGCGGCCGCAAACGCTACGTCCCGCAATTTTTAAATCTGTAATATCTTCGAAAATATTCACTTAAATCATACGGTGTAATGGGCCATATAGATCTATATTAAATGAACAATGTATCCATGGTATTTAATTGGTTAAGGATTAATGCTGTATTGGTTAAAATCGCTTCGAAAATTAGCCATTATTTGTCGTAAAAAGTAAATGACAAAAAAAAGTTATTGTGGGTTATCCATAAGAGATAGACATATACCATCGCGGACTTTTCTGTAGACCTTTTCAATGTGTATAATACTTAGTACATAATTTTGATAAAACTCGTAGGGTTCAGCCTGCGTTTGCAATGTAAGCGGAATAAATGTAATTTTTTACGACATCACATTAGAAACCTCAAAAATAACAGTACTTCTCCACTACTTAATGGATCTTATTATACATATAAACCTTCCTCTTGAATCACTCTATCTATTAAAAAAAACCGCATCAAAATCCATTGCGTAGTTTCAAAGATTTAAGCGTACAAAGGGACATAGGGACATAGGGACATAGGGACATAGGGACAGGGAAAGCGACTTTGTTTTATACTATGTAGTGATGTAACTAGAATTACGAATATGTAATACATACAGATTTTATTCAGGTTAAATATTACCCGACCAACGTAGTTTTGCTTCAACAAGTTTACTCTCGCACAATTCCTTCATAGTAAAATCGACATCAATCATCAAAGATTTGATTGTTTCTTTGTAACGATTAATCTCCACAACTACCGAACCGATTTCCAAAATTCTTTCACCAGCAGAAAGCTACATTTTCCCCGAGTGACATAGGTCATATTTAATTACCATAACTAGTTAAAAAACAAATTTACGCGTACCTTTCTTCTGTTCACTTTGCGGCGGTGGCGTGGCTGGCGACTGCGCGCGCGCCTGCAGCGTCGCTAGCAGTTTCCGCTTGTGGTTGCACAGCTTCGTCAATTCCGCGCCGGACGCCGCCTGGTACGGTTTGCTCAACACCTGGGAAGGAAGAAATAATTTAATTATATTATTTTATATACATAGTGGCTTACAATATAGGTAATAAGGATAAGGTAAATAATTAGGACGTTCAAATGTTTTAATAAAGTACCTATATTTTTTGTTTTTCAATAAAGATTTGGTTTGAAAATTGTTTCTTTTTTTTAATATGTAGGTACCTACACGATTATCAGTTATTCTGCATTTTCAAAAGATTTAACGAAAAATTCAGTTGTAAGTTTTCACTACGTTCAATAGTTAAAGGCTATGCACTATGCACTTATTCACATAATCACTATCAATTCTAATTGCCTACTAATACTCACAAACTTTTTAGAACCAGTCAATCCACTGCCAAGAACACTAGATACCAACATCCGACACAACAAGCCCGCGCACTACCCTATAACTTTAATCTCTCCTTGCACCACCGAGTCACTCCATACTTCAGTTACCTACTCCATCACGAGCACTTAAACCTTATCACGGTCCATTTACATACACAATATAATAGCACAGCTGTAATCTGCATCAGGCCGCTGCGATCTCGATAATGCGCTGAATGTAGGCCATCATGCACCTAACTAGCTGTTTAATTTAATAAAGTGGCTTCGACCGCGATCTATTAATTAATTATTACGCGAGAGCTGATGGATTTGTTGCCTGTATTTATGGGAAAGTTGAGTGGCGTTGTGAAGAACTAATATGATCAGTTGACATCTTTAATCACATAGTATGTCACATATCATAGCACACATAGACAAAGTCTATGTGTGCTTAAATCTTTAAAACCACGAAACTAATTTTGATGCGATTTTTTTATAAATATAATGAGGTTCTCGGGAAATGTTTTAGTATACAATTTAATAGGTACGTTTTAGAATTTAGACAAAGCTAGCGAAACAGTGCAGCGGGCAGAAAGCTAGTATAAAATATTTATAGCTTAAACATTTTATATTATACATGCGGGTAGTTTGATAATCTGTAGTGGACATTTTCGTAAACTGGAAAGTTCTAAGTATGTAAAATATGGATGTAGTTTGTCCTATCAAAAGTAATACTTATTATAAAGCGAAAAAAGAA